>NW_004086788.1:54779-196347 GCF_000220395.1 Ichthyophthirius multifiliis
TTATTTTTATTTATTTTTTTATTAATTAATATAATTTTTTTTTTTTTTTGATAAATATATCATTAATAAATATAATATTACTTTTTTCTAATTTTTTAATATTAATTATATTATTAATTTATATTTTATATTTTTTTTTAATTTATTTATATACAATTATTATCTTTTAATGATATATTTCTAATTAATAAATATATTTTTTCTATTATTTATTAATTAAATTTATGATAATCTTTTTATTTTTAAATTAATAATTCATAAATATATATATTTTTTTTATATTTATTTTATTTTTGTTTTTTATAAAAATATAAATTGTATACGTATATTATATTTATTTTTTTATATATATTTTTTTTTAAATTTTTTTTTTTTTTGTGTCTTGTGTTTTTTTTATTTATTTTTATATATTTTCTTTAAATACATGTAGCTTTATTTTATTATTTAAATATATTATCATATATATAAATATAGTATTATCATTCTTATTTATGTCTAATATTTATAATTATTTTTTATTTATAATTATTTGTAAAATTCTTTCTTTATTTTTAATTTTTTTTATTTCTTTTTTTTACATGGCTATATTTTAATCTTACTATAGGTATTTTATATCAAATAGTGTCTTTAGTCAAATTATTATTAACTTTTAATTTTTCATTTTTAATAGTTATATATACAATTTATTTTTAATCTGTAATATTTTATTTTTAGTGGATTTAATTTGTATATCAAATTTTTTTTATTTCATTTTTAATAATTTTAAAAAAAATTAATACCTCTTTTTTATAAATTAGTTTCTTAAGTTTTAAGCAAAAAAAAATTAACATATTAATTTATTCTAAATATCAAAATAATGAAAAATAATTATTTAATTAGAAATTATATAAAAAGTAAGAAGTATTAATAAAATATAGAACAGTATTTAGAAAAAAAAAAAGAATTTTATATATAAATACAATTTAAAATATTTTTATGTGGGGAAAATTAAAAATAATATGATATCATGCCTTAATATAGGAAGAATAAATAAATTTAATAAGGACAATATATAATTTATTTTTGTAAAATATTGTTTAATCGCACTTTCTTTAATATATAATTAACTGAAATGCGATATTTAAAATTATATAAGAATATAATATTTTAATATCAAATTTTGTAAAATAAAATTTAAATTAATTATCAATAAGTTTTATTTTTTAATTTTTAACAAAAAAAGGGTTTTATATTTTATATTAATAAACAAAAAATCCTGATCTTGTTTAATAATTATATAATCTATGAAAATAATAGTTATTTTTTTTAATTAAAATGGTGTTTTTTTATTCTTATAATATTATAAATTAATTTTAATTTTTATGATAAGTTATATTATATTTATTGCCCAATCAATATATTTTTTACTTTTTATATAGTATATATGTTAAATTTCATTTATAAATATAAAATTAAATTAATATTTACTTATTATTATTACATACATTTATATTTGTATATAAAATAAAATGTTAAATCAAACTAATCAAAAGAATAATTTTACAGATAAGAGTCATTAAATATAATAAAGTGAATAATCATTAGATGACGGATAAGATAATGAAGGCGAGGAATAAGAAATGGAAGAAGAAATAAACTTATTGGTAGAAAATATATAAGTATCAACAAACAATATTTTAGGAATAGTGAATTATACAAAATGGCGAAAAAACTATAATTATTATTTTGGTTTAGATATAATTAAAGGAAGATTATTAAATTACAAGAAAATAGATTAAAAGAAACCTTCTACATATTATGTATTGATAAAGGGGAAATTCGATAATAAAGAAAAGGGTGATACTGAAGATTTAATTAGAATTCAAAATAAAAAAGGAAGAAAATTTAGATTATAATTATATTAAGATAAGGATCCTGAAAAAATAAAAGAATTATTAAGTAAATGCTTTGAATTGATTGTAAAAAGTAAATTTAATAAAAATAAAATGAAATTTAAAATTTTTATATTAAAATATTAGATTAAAATAAAGGATTTTATGCTAATTTAGGAAGAAGTACATTTAATATAGTAAATCATCCATTTAATATTACAAGTGGAATTATTGTAAATTAAAAGTGCAAAAAACACTAGAAAAAGCCTTAATAATAATATTTAATATCTTTAAGTGGTTTATTTTTTAATTAAAGTGAACTTTTGAAGGTAATTTTAGGGGCAATAAGTGGGTTTATAGTTAATCCTTTTTAAAAAGATAGATTAAACGAGTCTATGACTTCTTTTTAAAATAAAAACTTCCTTATTGGATTAATATTTAAACCAATATTTGGTACTATTGATTTAATAGGAAAAAGCACTTAGTCATAAAATGAATAGGTAATCCATGGAAATATATTCATGGTATATAAATTAAAAAAGAAAAGTAAAAAAAAGATGAATAAGAAATAATTAAAACAGAATTAGCATTAAAAATAGATGACTAAGTGATGGAAAAAGTAATTGAAACTGAAGAAGAAATACTTTTTATTAATAAAAGTAATGTACTAGGACTCACTAAGAAAGATATTGTCTAATTATAGACTATGTCTTAGAGTTTAAATCTAGAAAGTATAGATAATACATAAAAACAAGAGTTTTTTTCGAAAAGTTAGAAAGAAGAAATGAATAAATTACTTGATTATTATATAAAAAATAGGGAAAAAAACGAATAGTATTAGGAAGAAATGTGCGAATATATAATTTTTTAACCTATAATTAACTAAAAAAAATAAAATTCAATAAATTAGTCACCTTTTTTATAAGAATAAAAGTAATATTAAAGTGAAATAATTAAATAAATATAGGATGTTGCAGTAGAAAATTCGAATGAAAAAAAAACTCCTTATATCAGTGATTATCATAAAAATGATAAAAATACTTTTAATAATGCTTTATAAATTTCTAAATAAGAATAAAATCTTGCTGTTCCAGTTATTAGGACGTCTTTTTTTTCTTCGAATGAATAACTTATTGATGAAGATGATAGCTTGTAATTCCATTCTTTTAATGCAAATACAGAATTTAATAATCCAGAAATCAATTCGTTTATTAAATTATAGACACCTGCTTAATAGGGAAGGACCTCCTAGTTTTAAAATTATAAATTGGGAGTTAATTTAGAAGAAGAAGGGGGTAAAAAAGAATAGGAATAAGAAAATAAAGGATAAAATAATCAAGATGAAGAAAAATAATAGGAATAAGAACAAGAAGAAGAAGAAGATGAAGATGAAAATTAAATTTCAAAAGCAAAAGACTCGAATATTTATTTTAAAGGAAATAAAAATGATTTGGAGAAACTTTAAAATAACTATATTTAATAATTACATAAAAATAAAGATGAATAAAGAGTTTAGGACGCTCATTCTGGAGGAGGGAAATTTTGTGGGGATAAGGGAATTATTTAGACTACTAGGAGTGTAGGGAAATTTATTATTGGAGAAATTGGAAGAAAAATTATTTCAGGAGATTTCAATTTAACGTAAGTTAGTTTCCCTATTAAAGCTATGATACCTAAAAGTGCTTTGTAAACTATTCTATATGGGACTTGTCTTTTTCCTATTTATATTAATAAAGCGGCATAAATTAAGGATTTAGTAGAAAGGTTTAAACTTGTTATTACAGCTAGCTTTGGAAGTTTTTCAATCTCAAATACTTTTTTGAAACCTTTAAATCCGATTTTGGGGGAAACTTTTTAAGGGAATTATATTGATGGGACTTCGATTTTCGCTGAGTAAATTTCTCATCATCCACCTGTATTAAAAATTATATTTAATAATAATATATTTTTATTTTATTTAAGATTTCTTATTTTTATGCATGTGGACCTTAGAAATCATATAAATTTTATGGTTATTATCTTTATGAGGCTAAGGCTGGGTGGAATTCTTTGACTTTGAAAAATAAAGGTAAAAGATTTTTGTCTTTTAAAGATGGATAAAAAATTAATTATAATTTTGGATATGAATATTATAGTGGGACTTTTATGGGAACTATGAAAACCGAAACTTTGGGTTCAGTTACTTTCACTGATTTCGAAAACAAAATCGAGGCGATTATTAATACAGGAAAAGTAAAAAAAAAACCCTCAGATTATATTTCGGGAGAAATTAAAGTTAATGGAAAAGTTGTTTCAACTTGCTATGGAAGTTATTTAGGGTTTATTGAATTTGATGGGGTCAGATATTGGGATTTTAGAGAAATTTTACCTTTGTAAATGAATGTGATTAATTGTTAATTATTAAGTGATCATTAAAAGAGATAAGATATGTTTCATCTTTCGAAAGGGAACATTAAGAAAGCTTAGTTGGAAAAAGAAATTGGTGAGTAATTATAAAGAAACGATGCTAAATTAAGAAAAAAACATCATGAATAAATCGTAAAATAATCTAAAGGGAAAAAATGAAAGACAATTTCTTCGTTTAGTGACTTTTATATATTTATTTATTATATAAAAGCTTATATTATATATATTTTCTTTTTATTTTACATATAAAAAATTATATATTATTTATTTATTTGTTTATATTTGTAAAAATTCTAGCTATTTGTATAACTTTTATTCAAAATTTTTAAGACAATTAATGTTAATAGTTATATATATATATATATATATATATATATTTTATTTATAATTAATTTATTTTAATGTGTACACATGATTTTAATTTTATTTTTTTAAAAAGAAAAATATATTTATTTTCAACCTTAATTTTATTATTTGGTTTCCATTTAATCTTAATGTTATATTAATTAATTAGTTAAGGCGGAATTATGCATAATAAGTTCTATTTTAATTAGTATTATATAAAAAAGTTATTTTTTATTTCATTATTTATAATTATGAATTATAAAAAAGAAAAAAAATATGAAATAAAAATTAAATTCTTTTACCAAAAAATTGAATACTTTTTTGTTTTCCCATTCTAATAATTATAATAAAATAAATTAAAAATATATTATTTCCCAAAAAATATAAAGAATACCTAAAATATAATTATGAATAATATTAACAAAATTAATTAAAATAATCAATATAATACATTCTAAAATAGCCTGAAACATAAATAAATTTTATATGTAAATGTTCTTACAATAGCAATTAATAGAATCATCTATATAATGCATTTTAATAAAAACAATAATATACAGAAGTATTCGAGTAAAAAAAATTAAACAAAGCATCCATGAAAATAACTTGATTTTCCTTGAAACTCTACTTCTTATAAAAGAGAAACCAATAACTGAAATAATAGCCCAAAGTAAATTCAAGGATACATAAAAAATAATTAGATTTGTATAATCTTGGCATTTATCAGAAAAATGAATAACATAATAAAAGTTTTTTAAGCTTTCATAAATAAGACTTAACTAATATTTAATAATTAAACTTTTAATATTATTTTTTTACAGTTATCAGGGCATTTGTAGATTATGTAAAACTCACTTTTTTTTCAACTTTTTTATCAAATGAAGGATCAGAATTCGGAATTAGGCTTAAATCTTATTTTCCTTTAATAATATATGGTTTATGGAAAGAAATCATATATATATATATTATTTTATCAAAAATTTAAATTTATTATTAAAAATATACTTTAAGTAGTTTTTTTATTTATTTATTTTATTTTTTTAAATTTATTTTGAAAAAAAACTCTTTATACAATTTTTTTTTTAAACTAATAAAATAAAATTATTCTATTAAATCCTTAATATACTTTCGAGCGATTTTTATTATAATTAGAAACTAAAGTGTATTTTATAATGTTCAAAAAGTAATGGAAGACATTAATTAATATGAATATTAAAAAAGTAAACTATATTTTTTATAAGATTAAGTAAAATCAGTTTTTCCCCCCCAGGTTCACCTCTCCTTTAAAAATTCGATACAAAATAATATAATCAAACTTCCCTTTTAAAAATTTTATTTCACTAATATTTTGTAATTTTTTTAAATAAAAATAAAAAATAAATAAATAATTAAAAAAAAAAAAATAAAAATCAATATGAAAAATCAAATTATATAAAAAAAATTTTATTAAAGTTCATAAAAAAATTTGGTAACTTTTTATTTTATTTTATTATTTAAAAAAGATATATCTATAAATTTAAGATATTTATTAACAAAAATATGAGAATTTATATTTTTGAAGATAAAATAATTTAATTAATAAATAATTATTAAAATATAGATATTTATAAATATAATATATATATATATATATATATATATATATATATATATATATTTATAATTAAATATATATTTATATTAATTAAACTACTTTTTATTAAATAATAAATATATATTATTTTAATTTCTTTAAATTAATTAATTGTAATTGTAATTATTTCATGTTTTTGACAAGACATTATTAAAAATATATACTTTCTAAAAAATATCTAATTGTTTTAATTTTAACATTATGAGATAAATCAAAAGAAAGAAATTATGTAAAAAAAAAATTTTGCTTTTAGTATAATAATTTTTTATTATATATATTTCAATATTAAATCAAATATTAGGAATTCCAAAATTAATACAAGTATTAGAAATTTTATATATTTGTTCAATTTTATGTTCCGGTTTTTGATTTTGCTATTAATAATAAATTTTTACGTGATGTATTTTGTTAAAATACAAATAATTAATAATTTTTTATATTTTTCAAGTTAATTTCTTTACGTTTATTGTTCTTATCATATAAAATCATTTGAATATGCTTATTATTATGCCCTCAAGAATATCCCTTAAATATATAAAATTGCATTTAATTGGAAGTTTATTAAATATTTAAGGGTTAAGGAAATAGTTTAAATAAAATAATTTATTTTAAAATGAATTTTAAATAAAAATTTAAATATATATATATATGAATATATATATTTATAATTTTTATTATTTTTTGTTTTTTTTACATATAATTTCGTAATTTTTCTCCTTTTGCTGAAAGTAATATTTAATAAATGCTTATATAAAAAATTATTTTAGCCAAAATTTAAATTAAATAATAAATAATGGTTTTTTGTGTTTGTTTAGGACGGCTTTTAAATACTGATTAAAAAAATAAAGAGTTTTTTATTTAAAATGGAATCGATTTTAAATTTTTTTTTATCTTTTTGATTATGAAAAAATGTTTGGTGACAAGTAAATAATTCCTAATTAATTTTTATTTTTGTTATTAAAAAAATAAGAGATTATTAATTATTTATTATTTAGTTAAAGATTTTAAAATTACATTATATTTATTTAAAATATAAAATTAAAATAAAAAAATAATATTTTATTTTAAGAAACAAAAAAAGAAAAGGAAAAATGGAAGAAAATGAAATTGCAAATGTAAATAAAAAAAATTCCCAAAAAAAAACAAAAAAAGTTATAAAAATAAAACAAAAAAAGTTAAAAAAGCAACTAAAATAAACTGAAAAAAAACTTTAAGATCTAGAAAAAAAGTCCCTTTTAAATGAAAAAAAAGCACAAAAAGAATAGTCACGTTTTTAAATGGAAATCGATAAAATTAATCTTTAAAAAGATTAACTTTAAAAGGAATAATAAGAGCAATAATCTATCCAAAAAATGCAAAATCCTCCTTAATAAATTATATAGAATAGCCAAAAAGATTAAGAAATGGAATTATTGTATATAAAAGCTAAATAATATGAAGAATAAGTAGAATAAAATCTGTAATTATAAACTCTTTTGGGGGAAGCAGAATTAGAATTAAATCAGATATATTAATAAAAAGAAGAGAAAATATAAGTCTGTACATATTTAGAAGAATAAGTGATATAATTAATGAAAGAGAAGGATTTATTAGAAAGTAAATGTGCAGAAATAAAGAATGACTTTGAATATTAAATAGAAGAATTAAATGAAAAATTATGTTTTTTGGAAGAAAACAGTAAAAGAAGGGAAAAGGAAATTTTAGAATAAATGAATGAAAATTGGGAAGAAAAATATAAGGAAAATGAACATTAATAGAAATATTTTTAAAATCAAATTTTAGAAGATTTAAAAATTTGTGAATAAAAATTAAGAGAAAAGGAAAATTTAGTAATTTTTTTAGAAGATAAATGGAAAAAAAATGAAGAAGAAATAAAAGATTAATATTAGATTGAAATTAAAATTAAGGAAAATGAAATTTTCGAATAAAATAAACTTATAAGAAAATTAGAGGAGGAAATTAAAAATAAAGACGAAGAAAAATAAAGTGATTTGGAGAAAGTATTTGAAGAATTTAAGACTAATAATCAAGATAATATAAAAAAAATAAACTAGAAATTTAATTAGGAAAAAAATTAAAATATACTTTTGTTAAAATAATCTGAGAAAAAAAATAGCTAGTTAAATTTTTAAATAGATTAATTAAATCTAAAATTGGATTCTTTAAATTAATTAGTTACTTTTAAAGATAAGGAAATTTAAGATGCACTTGGAAAAATAAAAGAAATAGAAATGAAGAAATGCTAAGAAAACAAAAAACTTTAAGATTAGATTGACGAACTTAAAACTTTCGAAAGAATGTACAAAGAAAAAAATTAATAAGAGCATTAAATCGTTGAAAGTCTTGGTAATGATTTGAAATGTTTTATTAGAGACAAAAGGTCGTCTTCCATATTTTCTACTGATTAAAATGAAGATTTAAATGAATTAAAATAATAATTTTAAGAAAAGATTGAAATTAATGAAAGATTATAGGAGAAAATTTTATGTTTAAATGAAAAAATTGAATAATTAGAAAAAACAAATATTGAATTAGAAATGAATACTCAAAAAAATAATAGACTTTTGTAAAATTAAAATATTAATTTAGAAAAAATTCATGAATTTTAAAATTTGGAGAAGGAAAATGGATTTTTGAAAGAAAAAATATCTTTATTTGAAAAAGAAAATGAGAAAAAAATCAAATAAAATAAATTATAGGAAGAAAATGTAAAAATTTTATAGGAAAAAAATGAAAATTTAATATAAGAAAATAAATAAAAGAATAAAGAAATTTAAGAGAAAAATTAAAAAATCTTCAATTTATAATAGAAAATGTTAAATTTAAGAAATAAAAACGACTAACTAATACTTAAAAATGAAGCATTATTAAATTAAATTTAAGATTTTTCTTAATTGAAAAAAAATAATGATGAGGAAATTAAAGAAGATATTAATTTAAAATTACAGTTTAAAATTTTATAAGATAAATATTAGTCTTTAAATTCTTTAGTGTATGAGAAAGAAAAAGAGTTTTTGAAATAAATTAAAGAATTGGAAAATAATCTGGATTATGCGGAAAGCTAAACTATTGAAGCAAAACTTAAATGTGCTTAAATAGCTTTAGATAAAGAAGAACTATAATGCGAATATTTTAATTTATAAAAAGAATTAGAGAGATTAAATTAATGAATAATCTCTTTTTTTTCTTAATTTAATTAATTTTTTTGTTTTTTTTTTATGTTTTAAAAGTTACATATTTATAAAATCTAATATATATCCAAACTTTTTTTTTTTTCGGACTAAAATATTTTTAACAAAAGTTTTAAATTTATATTTGCTTTTTAATTATAATTTTAAAAGCTTATCTATTTTTTTTTTTTAACAAAAAAAAATTAATATAATTTGATAAACTACAAAAATATTATTTATATTAATAAATTTAGATATTATTATATTTTTAATATATTAATAATTAATTTTTTATATTTTTTTCAAAATACTTTCCTTTTTTAATATATTTATATTAAAATAAGAAATGTTATTTATAAAAAAATAAAAAAAAAATAAACAATTTTAAAATTATTTTTTTATTCATTTTATAATTACTAAATTATATTATATTTTCAAAAAAATGATTATTTTATTTAATATTTCCTATTTAGCCTTAAAGATTAAATTTTAAAATTGTATTTTTATGAAAATATAAAAAAGAAAAATAATAAAAATATCAAAAAAATATTAATAATATATTTTTATAAAAATACGTGTACAAATTAATTTTTTAATAAATTTATATAATTTCATCTATATAAATATATTATTTATATTAAAAAAAAATATAAATTAAATTTATTAATTAAAAAACAAAAAACACACATATACATTAGAAAATATATATATATATATAAAAAAAAATTATAATTACATAATTAATATCCTATTTTCTAAATTAAAATAAAAAAAATGACAAAACTATAAATTCTATTAAATATCTTTATAGTATCAATAGCTGTCTCAATTTTATATTTCCATAATCAACCCCAATCTTCCTAAAATAAAACTACTTAAGAATAAACTTAAACTACCTAAAAGGAAGAATCCAAACCTAACTAGAAGCAAGATGCCAAATATTCAGCTAAAGATGTAAAAAAGAACTCATAAACTTAATCTATGCCTCCTACAGTTGAAGATGGTGTATATGTATTGACTGATATGAATTATTAAGAATTTATATAAAAACATGAGTATGTATTAATTGAATTATATGCTCCTTGGTGTGGACATTGTAAATAATTAGCCCCTGAATATGCAAAGGCAGCTCAAGCATTAGCAAATAAGAACTCAACAATAGTTTTAGCAAAAGTTGATGCTACTGAATAGAAGAAAATAGCACAATTATTCAAAGTATAAGGTTTCCCAACATTAAAATTAGTAAATAATGGAGATTTAAATAACTTAATTAATTTTTCTGCTAGAACAGAAGACAAAATATTAGCTTCTTTAGAAAAAAAGACTGAGAAACATTCACTAAAAGTAGAGAGTCAATAATAATTAGATGAATTGAAAGAAAAAAGCGAAGTTATGTTCGTTTATTTCGGAAATCCTGAATAAGAATAAACTTAATGGAGTGTATTTAAAAATGCAGCCTAAAATTACGACGATTTTATTTTTGCTTATATAGATAATGAAGAAATTAGAAAAAATGAAAATGCTTAAAACTTTAGAGTTGTTTTATACAAATAATTCGATAATAAAAGAGACGATTTTTTATCCTCAAGACCTTTTTTGAATTCTAATTTTAAGGATTTCCTTGAAAATTCTTCAACACCTCTTTTACTTAAGTATAATGATAGGGGTATTGATAAAGTCTTTGCTAAAAAAAACCCTGCTCTTATTCTTTTCACTAATGATTTGAACTCTGAAGTTGCTCTTATTTTTAGATAGGCTGCTGAAGAAAATAAAACTAAAAATAATAATGTACTTTTCTCAGTTTGTTAACCTGGGGAAGAAATACATGAAAAATTAAGTAATTATGTAGGAGTAGATCCTTTGAAAATACCCAATTTAATACTTGTTAATTAATAAAAAGATTTAGATAAATACTAGTTCAGTTAAGAGTTTACTAAAGAAAATATATTAGACTTTATTGTGTAGTTTAAATAAGGAAAACTTAAAAAATATATCAAGTCTTAACCTATCCCCGAAAAAAATAACGAAAATGTAGTCACTTTAGTAGGAAATACATTTGAAGATATGGTAATTAAAAGTGAAAAAGACGTTCTTGTTGAATTCTATGCACCTTGGTGTGGTCATTGTAAAAAATTAGAACCTATTTATGAGGAGTTAGCAAGAAAATTAAAGGATAATAGTAATTTAGTATTAGCTAAAATCGATGCTACTAATAATGAAATCGCTGGAATTCAAATTAATGGATATCCTTCTATTAAATTTTATGCTAAAGGTAAAAAAAAAACGCCAATTGATCATGAAGGAAACAGGGAAGAAAAAGATATTATTGAATTTATTAAAAAGCATACGACGTAAATATTTTATTTAATAGTTTATATATATAATTTATATTTAGTTATCCTTGGGTAGAACCTTAATAAGAAGAATAAAAAAAAGAATAATAATAAGAAAAGAAAGAAGATATTTGAAAAAAAAATATCATAAATTATGTTTTTCTTTGTAATTATTTTTTTTTTCATGTTTTTAAAAATATAAAACAAAAATATTATAGAAAAAAATGATTAATAATATAAATAATATATAAAAAGAAAAATCTATTTATATTTATATGGATATTGTTATATATATTTATATGTATATAAATATAAAATAGTATAAGTAATAATATATATATATTATATTTTATATTTATATAAATACATAAATATTTACATATAATTATATATATTAATATATATTTATAAATATTTATATATATTCTTATATTATATTATAAAATATTAGTCTTTTTCATATTTTTCTAATAGTTAAAAATAAAAAATATATTGTATTTTTTTATTTTGTAACCTTTAAAAATCTCTAACAAGAATTAATTTATAATAATACAATATTTTATATATATATATATTTTTTTTTTTTTAAAGATAAAAATAATATTATCATACCATATCTAGAGTATAAAATGGTAAAGACTTAGCCAATCTACTACCACTTACTTCTAAAAAACTAAGTCCATGTTTTCTAAGTCTATTATACATAATTTCTGCATTAATAGGTTCTTAATGATGGTTTATTTCATCTGCAAAAAAGCTTGCTAATTATTTTCTTTTTTATTCTGCTGCATCAAAATGATTTACAAAAGCCATTTTCCATTCATTATTTATTTTTTTTCTTGGTAAAATAAGAGGTGATAAATGTTTATCGATGCAAATTTCATTTGATTTTATTTCCAAAAAAGCTTATTCTTATGGTTATCCGATTAAAGAATCTAAAAAAAGTTTACTTTTTAATGGATTTTATTTATTCCAAAGTATTCCGAAAAATGCTTTTATGAACATTTGAATTATTTCAGGCCTTATACTATATAAATCAGAATTTTTTAGCAAGTTTTTAATATGTCTGTCCCCTTAGTTCTCTGCTTTTATTAATGCTTTTAATAATTCCGGTTTGTCATTTTCATTTGGGTTTCTTAAAGTTTCTATATTTAATGTTATTCCGGTTTCCCTTTCTAAATGGAAAATCGCATCATCGTCAGTAGCAAAATAAAATTTTTCCTATTTGATATATTATAAGTAGCTTTTTAAAAAAGTATCAACCGATTCTTAGTCTAGTTATCGTTTTGATAACATCCCCTCATATATAAATAATGCTAAAATGAACTCGCCAGCATCCCCTCCTAAAGTGGATAAGCAAGGGTCAGTATTTCTACCATCTAAAGACATAAAATGATACTCTTTTGGGTTCACGAATTTCAATGCGTGCAAATCTCCTATTATGTCACGAATTTCTTCCTATTATAAACCTCCTTCGACTTATTTATCGATTTATAATTTTAATTTATTCGGATTACATGATTCTGAATCTGGATCTAATATTTAAGAATTGTTTACTTCTGCGCAATCGCATACAGTTTCGTATTCAATTTAATTTATAGTTGTTTTACCTGTTAAATGCATTTTATCGCTCGTATTTTATTAATTTTAAACACTGAATTAACTTTGTATATTTAATATTGGAGTTATTAATATTATAAATAGAAGTATTAATATTTAAAACATTATTTTTACGATTTTTTTTTTTATTTATTTGTAATCGTTTTTAAAAAAGAAGTTTTTTGTTTTCTTAAAAAAAAAAAATTAATTTATAATTTTTAAAATAAAAATATTGCTATAAAATTTATAAATATTTATTATATTAATTATCTCATTATACTCTTTATTTATTTAATAAAAAAAATATTGAGATTTTAGAAACTTTTAAAATAAATAAAATTAAAAAAAGATATATAGATATAATTTTAATAATAAAACTTATAATTACAGTAATATTAGTATTTTAAAATTATTTAAAAACTTAAAAATTAAAAAAGTAAAATTTTTAAATATATAATTTAAAATAAAATAAAAATTATTAAATTAAGTTATATATCAATATTTTCTTTTTATTTTTATATTTTTACTCATATAAATTTCTATCATTTTTTTTTTTTAATTTTATAATATAATATTTTTATATAAAACATTCTTTTATTATTTAAATAATTACATTATTTTATTTCTTTTATAAAACTTTTGATTTTAAAAATATAATTTTTTTATATTTTTATGTTTATCTTTTTTTATTTATTATAATTAATAAACTTTAAAACCTAAAATTCAATATATATTTATTACAAAAATTCATATTTAGTTTTATTTTTAAACTTAACTTAAAATATAATATTTATTATTTATATAATCATAAAACTAAAAATAAAAATAATCAAGTTAAAACAACTAAATGCATTTCCCAAAATAGCTATACATATTCAGAGTCCAACTGGATTAAATGAATTTTACTTTCAAACTTACTTTTAGATATAATTTCACTATTATTTTTTAAATTTAGTATTATTTAATTTATAAGCAATCAATAAGTTTATATAAAATTATAGCCAAAAATATGTAAAAGATATTTAAACTTTAAAAAGTTTATATTTTTAACAGTCATTACATACATAAAATATAAAATTTTTTAAATGCCAATAGGCTATTTTTACAAGAACAGATGGGTAGCTTTAAGCGAAATATTTTGATATAGAGTTTGAGCCTTATAAATATTATTATATTTCTAATTTAAAATAAGAAACTAGTGTATTCGAGAGTTTTCATATATAAGAAATAGTATCCTGAATGTTTGAATATGTTTCTTAGAAAAGAATAGATGTTGAGGAGGTTAAAAATAGGTTTTTTACGATAATAATTATGTGTTTAATTCAAAGGAATATTTTAATAATTCTTTAAATGATAAACTGTATTATATATTCGCCGCTGTGGTAAATAACTAAGGTGGCAGATATTTATTTTTAAAGATGTGGAATTGATAACTGATTATATACCAAAACTAATAAATTGTTATTTTTTAATGCAATTTTAATAGTAACTCAATAGTATCATTATAAAAACAATTGACAAAAATTAGAATTAAATTTAATTATTTTAAAATCGATTAATGATTAAAGAATTAGTGTTCTTAGAAACTATTTAATTTAAATAAAATTACTTGATTTATGTTTTTTTTTAGAAATAGGAAAAATGAAAATATAAGCATTTATAACTCTAAATTTGAAATTAATAAACACATATAATTATTTAAAATATGATTATTTTACACACATAATAATCCATCTTTTTTTTTTATTCAAAAAATTAATAATTATATGTATATATGTATATATATATATATTTAAATAAAATAAATTATTTAAAAAAGTAATATCTATATTTCATAAAAAATATTAATATATAATATATATTCAAATAGCTTTAAATATTAACAACTTTTAAAAAATGGAATTATATAATATTAAATTCATATTATAAAAAAATAGCATAGGCCATTAAAAAAGACTGAGAAAATTAATAATATGATACTTTCCATAATTAATATTCCATTTAAAATATGATTTTATTTTAAATAAAATATTATTAGTTTTAGAATTGTTTTTACATATATATATATATATATTCCTTAGATAAATACAAAAAAAAAAAATTTAATTCATTTTTTATTTTATTAAATTAAACATTACTCTATATATTAATTAAATAATAAATTGAAATAAGTTTTTAAATAAATTGCATAAAACATACATATATATATAATATTTAAACAATAATGCAACTAATTAATTAATTTAAAAACAAATTTTAAAAAAATAATAATTAAAAACATTAATTTAAAATAAAAAATTATAATAAAATATTTATATCAAATACTGAACAAAAAGAGTACTAAAATATAAAAACTAGCATAAAAAAGTCCTGCTGAAGACACATTATTATTATTATTAGCTTAACTTAATTAAGATACATCTTTATTTTCCAAAATAATTAGATTTTCGATTTTAATGACTCTCTAATCTATATTAGAATCTTCAATTTTTTATAAATTTCTTTTTTAATTTAATCCGTTTCAAATTTAATTTCCATAAAAATTTATAAATAAGTCTAAATTGTAGAAACAATAGTAAGTTCAATTCCAAGAATAGTTCCTTTATTACTTTAAGATATAGTATGAGAATTTTAATTATATTCTAAAATTTTTTAATGATTTTAAAGAATAACGTGTCTTAAAGAAAGAAATTTAGTATAACTCGGGTCTAAGAAATTAACGAAAATATACATCATGTCTCCCAATTTATAGACTCCATTTTGTCTTTTCTAGGTACAGTTTTTATCACTACATAAAGTAGCTTATATTTCCATATCAGTAATTACAGCACAATTATCATATAAAGGGTTACATCCATCGTTTATATTAGAATCAGAGTTAATAGAGTATGTTATTATTTAGTTTTATGCATTTCTTAGTACATAAATTAAGAAATTATGTTCTCTTATGTCTACTTAAGATGAAGTCCCGAGTTTAATTTTTGCTTATATTTTATTATCACTAAGGAAATCATTTAATTGATCTAATGAGAGCTTAAAGAGTCCTATATTATTAGTTTACAGATATATTTGAACGTTTTCGAAGTTTTAAGTTTTTAAGTTAAAAACTTGTACTTTAGTAATAATATATTATGCACATTCATCTGGAATAGAAGACAATAGTAATGAGAAGTTTAAATTGACATTTATATTTAATAAATCGGAAGTATTTTAAGCATTAATAACTATTTGATTTATTTAATTTTAAATTTCTGAATTGCAAAATTTCTCGTTTATTTAATCTGGAAGACATTTTAATGAATTTTAATCTCTAGAAAAATTCTATTTACATTCACATCTACCACCACTGGTTAAAAATTCAGATTTAAAACATTCTAAACAGGTGTCTATTAAACATCTTTTACATAATATATTGTCTTCGAAAATACATTTTTTTATACTTATTTGAATATTACGAATACCCCAGATTGTAGAAGAGATTTAGGGTGAAGTTTTTTCAAGAGAAAACTCGAAAAAATCATCGTTATGAATAAAAGTTTGGGAAAAAGAGTATATTTTTTCAAGTTTTTCAGGAAGTCCGCATTTTTATTCGGTTTATCCTTAATCTAAAGGTATTTATATGAGATCTTATAGTCCGTTTAGGTTAAATTACATTATATAGTCTTAGTCTATTTTTTTTTTTATTTTATTTTATAAATATTTTTTTTATTTTTTTACCTATTATTACTATGTCAAATTTAAGAAGTAGTTCGTAATGAGGAGGTAAATTTATGAATACTTTTTGAAGCTTTTTTGCTTATGATTATGAATCGTAACCTAATAATTCGTAGTCGCCACATTTTAATACGAAAGGTTCTGACCATGTTAATGTATTTATTGGAGATTAGACTAAATCTTCAATTGCTAGGGTAAATTATTGTGTATTATAAGTTTTATTAATAAGGTAAAACTAAAATTAAAAATATTAGTGTTTTCATTTCAATTTATTGTTTTTTTTTTATTTAAATGTTTTTTTATTTTGATTTGACTATGTTTTTTTAGTTATTTTTTTTATTAATGCTTTTTTTTTTTTTTGCTTTTTTTTTCTTTCTTTTTTCTATATATAAAATTAAACGGTTGAAATAACGGAAAATCAAAATCTATATTATATGATTATTAATGATTTTATTTTTAATTTATATAAAAAATTATTTTGTATTTTTCATTAAACGTATTTAATTTTAATTATTATATATCTTTTTAAAAATTATGTAAAATAAATAAAAAAACCGAAACATTATAACTAACCTTTAAACAAAAAAAATATTAAAAGAAAAATTCACGATTAAAAAAATCAAAAGCATTTTTTAAATAATTAATTTTATTATATATTAGCATATAGTAAATCATATAAACAAATATTAACAATTATAATAATAATAATTTATACTTAAAATGAATGTAGTAATTCATTAAAATTGTTAATAAATATAGTATTATTAAGATAATTAGTAATTATAATAATTTATTATAAAATTAAATTAAAAATAATTAATTGATATATTTAATATAAGTGATACTATTTCAAATTATTAAATAAAAATAATATTTTTATAAAATATTTAAATTTAATATCTTAAAATATTTAATATTAAATTATATATATATATATATATATATATATATATTTATATATATATTTAAAATGTCATAAATAAATAATTATATAATGGTTTTTTTATTTCTATATAAAAATTTTTTGTTATTAATATCAATAGATAATTTATATTAATTATATAACTGATTCAAGGTTTTTACTATTTTAAAAATAAAAAAATGTAATATTATATAAATTACCAATTATATAAATTCCAATAAGTAAAAAATCCATTTTAATTAATATCAATATTATCAAATAATCTAAATTTTAAATTTATATTTTATTTTTTATTTTATAAAAAGAAAAAAAATTAACTTTTCAGAAAAATCTTTTGCAGAAAAATTAAATTTTTTTTTTCTAAAATAGGCTAAATAAGTATTTCGACTTCCAATTTAGTAGTAAATCCTTTTTATTCATTATCTAAATAATTAAAAATATATATAAGATGTCCTTAATCTTTTGATTTAAAATTGCAAAGATCCATAAGAATAGGGCCAACTACATTAACCTCAAGAAACTATTATTAATTCTTTTTTTATTTATTATAAACAGGATAAATATAAATATATATTACCACGTTCAAAAAATCAAAAAAAGCCTTAATTTATTAGTTATTAAGATTTTTATAAAAAATTAAAAGATTTGATGTAAAAGTACTTATATCAACTTTTTATTAATTTATAAAAATAATATCAAAAATTTCTTAAGCAGTTAAATTATATAAATTAAAAAGAGAAATAAAATAAGAACGATTATATTAATCTTAATTAGTTTATTATTAATTTTCACATTTTTATAAACTACGTAAAATAAAATTATTTTTAAAGGCAATATCAGGTCTATATCTAAAATTTAGTAAATTTTAAGAACTATTTAAATTCGGAATTTATTCTACCTTATTTGGAATTATTTCAATATTATTAAAAGTATTATCTTTTTAAGGACTAACAAATGAAAATTGTTATAATTATAAATTTTATTATTATTATTATTATTATTATTATTATTATTATATTATTATTATTATTACATTATTTTTTAATTATTTGCCTATGAAACACAATTTTTGTACTTTTTTTTATAATTTTATATTATAATTTTTATTTTATATTTTTCTTACTTATTATATTTTATTTAATGTTTTGCTTTTTTTTTCAGTTTTCTACACTTCATAAAATTATATATTTTCTTTTTGATTTATTTATTATTATTATTATTTTTCTTTTTAAATATGTTTTTCTAAATTATCTTATATTGTCTCTATAATTTCTCCTTAACTTTTTTTTATATTACAAGATTCTATATATATTTTTTGTCTTTTATTTAATTAATATTATTTTTTTTATCTATTTTTTTCGGTGATTCTTATATTTTTATTGAATTATTTAATGAAGTAATAATTCCTTAATCAAATTTTCGGTTTATAATTTGCATTAATTATTAAGAAAATGGTTATTTTTCATTATTAGTTTCTAAATTTATAAGTATTTATTTTTATTATTCAACAGTTAAATCTTATGAAAATTCTGTATTTATATAGTTTATTAAGTTATTTTCTTCTTTTTTTTACTTTCATTTATATTATTATTATCTTTTCTTCCACTTTTATGCATACTTTTAAAAGAATTTCTATATTAATAAAGTTCCTAATCTTATTCGACTTTTAAATTTATTTAAGAATTTTTGTTTTTAGTTTTTTCACCTTTATTATCTTTTTATTTCTCTTAGTTTATTTATTTTTTAAGTCTTTTTTTCTTCGTTATTTTAATATTATTTTTTTTCATATTTTTAATTATCATCTTCTACCTAGCATTCTTTATTCTAAACATATTATTATTATTAGTCACATTAGTCATTTTATTAATTGTCTTGTTCTTATTATAAATCATATACTTCATCTTATTAATCATATTCTTCATTTTGTTTATTATAACTTTCATTTTATTGATTTTATAGTTCATTTTGTTAATCATAATATTCATTTTATTAAAGATATTCTTAACTATATTTATCTTCATCTTAAATTTAATTATTATATTATTTTTATTATAAATATTATTATTTTAGTTATTAATATTCTTCTTGCTATTATTATTATTATAATTAATATTCATAGTCTACATCTTATTATTATTCCTCATCTTCTTAATCTAGATCTTAATCTTAATTTTAATCTTAATCTTAATTTTAATCTTAATCTTAATCTTAATCTTAATCTTAATCTTAATCTTAATCTTAATCTTAATCTTAATCTTAATCTTAATCTTAATCTTAATCTTAATCTTAATCTTAATCTTAATCTTAATCTTAATCTTAATCTTAATCTTAATCTTAATCTTAATCTTAATCTTAATCTTAATCTTAATCTTAATCTTAATCTTATTCTTAATTTTAATCTTAGTCTTAATTTTAATCTTAATTTTAATCTTAGTCTTAATTTTAATCTTAGTCTTAATTTTAATCTTAGTCCTAATTTTAATATTAGTGTTAATCTTACTATTATTAATATTTTAAGAACTATTATTATTAGTAGTATTAATAATGTTATTCTTCTCCTTACTATTAGTTTTCATCATCTTCATATTAATATAATTGTTCTTATTATTCATAATCGTCTTCTTCTTTTTATTCCCTTGTTCTTATTCTTTTTATTGATATATTTAATTAATATGTTATTGTTTTTATTATTAATTAATATTTGATTCTTTTTGTTATCTATTATTATTTATTTTTTGTTTTTATTAATATTCTTATGTTTATTAATAATTATGTGTTATTTATTATTATTATAGATTTTCATATTCTGTACGATTTATTTATGTTTATAAATTATATTTTTATTCTTATTAGATTTTTTAATTTCCTTATTTATTATTATTATTTTGTGTATTTTAATTAAATATATTAGAATTTTATTTATATATCTATTAATAATAAGAATTTATATTTTACTATTATTATTAATAGAATTTATTATTTAGATTTTATATTAAATTATTCTTATTTTAATTATGATTTTTTTCTTCTATTTCTGGTATTTTTTCTTCACTTTTATATAATATATTCATATTTTCTTCTATTTTTTTAAATTATTCAAGACTCTCAGTTTCTTATTCTCTAAGATTATTTTCTTAAAATGAATTTTCATAAAAAAATTATTGTTATTCTTTTTAAGAGTATTAACCTTTCTAATTAAAATCCTCATTTTATTAACTATTTCTTATATTTAGATATTATTGCTAATATTTTATTCTCCATAAAAGGAGTTATGTGTATTTTAATAAAAGTTATTATTTTAATTTAAATTTTGACTTTTTTATTCACTTCCTTCTGATTTTTATTTATTAGAAATTTTACTAATTTCCATATTTTATTAATTTTCATTTATGTTTTCAACTTCATCTTCATAAAATTATTATTGTTAAAAATATTAAGTAAAATTCGAAGCCTTTTAAAAAAAGCCGTTTTTTTAATTTTATATATCATCTTCTACTTTTTATTGTATTATCTCATATTTTTATTATAAATGATTAAAATTTTATTAAAGCTATTTAATTTTTTATTTATAAACAAAAATATAAAATTGCTGTTTTTTTTTTTTTTAAAAAAAAAGAATACTTCTTATATATTTTAATTTAATGAAATTTTTTTTTAACTATTATTATTTTTTGTATTATTAGTAAAATATGTTGAATTTGAACTTTTAAATTATTATTTTTAAATTATTTAAATTTAAGATTTTCCTTTTAGTTTGTTTAAGTATTTTCTTAATTATATTTATAGATTTTATTGATCTAATTTTTTATTTTTATAATTTTTTATTTTGGGTTTTTTTTATTGTTACGTTTTGGATTTTTATTTTAATCAAATATTAATACTATTTCTTATATTTCTTACTATGTTCCTTCTTTTAATTTATTTCTTATTATTATTCTATCGTCTTTTGATATTTCTAAATTTATTTTAAAATGAAAATTTATTTTTTTATTTATTTACATAAACATTTATCAAGAAGATCAAATAAATAATTATAAGTTCGCCTATTTTAGGATACTCCTTAGTTTTTTTATTATTTTTATTTGATTATGTTAAAGAGAAAGTTCTTATCATTTTTTTAAATTAAAAACAATTTTTTAAATTATTAATTATATTTTTTTAAAAAAAAAACAAAAAAAACAAAAAATTTATTTTATAAAAATACTTTAAAATTATAAATAAAAAGTTAAATAAAAATATATAACACAATATAAATAATTTCATAAACATTTTTTTAACTTTTAAAGCATTTCTTCGTTTTATTTTAACATCCTTTTTTTATATATTTTTATTTATTTATTATTTTTTTTTATAAAAGTAAAAATAAAAACTACTTTTAAATTAAATTATTATCAATATCTTATTCTTAGAAAATTTCTTTAACTTATAATTATTTTTATTTATTAGATGATTCTTATTACTCTTATTTTTCACCTTTTAGGATATTAAGGAACTATTAACTTCTTTCGATTTCGGCATTAATATTATATTCTAATTCTTATTTAAACATATCTCTTTCAACTTTTTCTTTATCACTCAAAAAACAAAAATCTCTATAATTGACTGCCTAATAAACATAAGGCTAAAAATCACCCGATTTTTGAATTAATAGCTAGATTTCATCCCCAAATCTATTAATAATATATATAAAATCATCATATTAATTCCATTTAAGAATAGTTCTGTCAGAAAAGATAATTTTAATATATCCGTTTTGAAATGCTTAAAATTTTCCATCTTAATTTTCACATTCATGTATTAAAATAAAGTCTTTTTATGTGAAAGAGTTTTCTTGTTTTTATTTTTTTATAATAAAAAATTATTATTGATTTTTTCTTCATTTTAAGAATTAAATTCTATTAATTAAGCACATTCCCAAAAAACATACTATTTTCCTGTTTTTTACCAAACCTATATAGTATTAAATACCTTTTCTTTTTCATGGAAATATTTTCCTTTTTAACTCGACAAAAACACTTTTTTTTATCTTTTAAAACTATTGCTTCATTCTATATAATCCATCCTTAAATTCCTTAGTCAAAAAAATAAAAAACTTTCGAAAAAGGATATTTAGGGGAATAAAAAAGCGGCATAGTTTCATCATTTCTCCATATATTTTCACTTTATATTTATTATTATTGAAAATTCAAATCTTCTTCTATTTTTGGGAATTCTGAAATTCCCTCATTTTCATTTATTTTATATGAATTATATTCTTGTTAAATTTTCTCAGATTCCTGAACTTATTATAATGTTTCGTTTTAGTTTTCTTCCATATATTGAATAAATTCTAATTCAAATACTTCTTATAAATTAATTATATTTTTTTTTTAATAAAATGTATAAAGGGACTGACCATCTTTTTGGATGATTTTTTAGTGGAAATATTTTAGTGATTTATGTATAAACGTAGGGTATTTTAATACTCTAAGAAGTACTTTTTATATTATATTTATTAAAAAATTCAGAAAAATCATATGTCTGGGTTCTTGTTTTTTATTTAGGGAGAATTTATAAGTACGAAACTGTAAAAAAATGAAGGTTTTTTTGCAAAATTATAGTCGAATAATTATCAATTGAGCTCATTTAGAAATCTCCTTGTTCAGTTTCTATTATTTCTATTAAATCTTCTTTTAAAAACCATTTGGTAGTTTCTATTTTTGATTAATGCTTTTTTAAATTATCTTTGTATAAATTTTCAGATGGGATTTAAGGAATATCAGTTATTGGATTTATATGCTTTTTTTATTAATTTTTTTTTTTTTTTTTTTGGGTAGGATTTGTTTACTTTATATACTAAATCTAATTTTTAGTCTAAATTTTCGGTTTATGGTATTGATTTTGTTAAGAATCTTAATTTATTAGCTGATCGTGTAAAATATGTGCAACATACTATTGTTTTGTTTTGATTTTAATTTATATAAATAATCTTTTTTTTATATATGTACTATTTTGTTTATGAAGTATAATAGATGATTTGTCTTAAAAATATGAATGAATTCTGCCGTCTTCAAATAAAAGAAGAGATTCTAAATTCATTTAATTAATTATATTTTTTAAAAATAATTAATTATAATATAGTTTTTATTATTTTCAAATAAATTTAGAATTTTTATTTAAATTTATAATATATTGCGAGAGATTATTATTTATATATTTTTTTTTAATTATACATAAATCAATAAATTATTTTAAATTTATAATATAATAAAAAAGTTTAGTTTAAGAAATTAAATAAATAAATTAATTACTTTTTAAATAATTATTATTTATATAGGTAAAAAAATCATAAATTTTCTTAGACTTTACATTCATCTATATATTTATTGAAATTTTACAAATATTAATGTAAAACATGAGGATTTTAAACATTATTATTATTGTAATTATAATTATTAATGTTTAAATTATCTTATATATTATCAAGAAATTTATATTAATATTTTACTTATTATTTTAAATTAATTTAATTAAATTTATATTTATTTATAGTACTATTATTATTTTAATTATTATATTCAATCTAATACTATGAACTATTATATTTGAAATTATTATCATTAAATTTTGTGTATATATTACAATCATTATCATTATCATTATCATTATCATTATCATTATCATTATCATTATCATTATCATTATCATTATCATTATCATTATCATTATCATTATCATTATCATTATCATTATCATTATCATTATCATTATCATTATCATTATCATTATCATTATCATTATCATTATCATTATCATTATCATTATAATTATCATCATCATTTATATTATCATTATCATAGTCATTATAATTATCATTATCATTATGATTTTAATTATCAATAATTATTTCATTATAATTATTAATATCATTATATTTATCATCAACTTTATTATTATTAATATAATTATTATTATTGTTAAATTTAAAATATTCATTATTATAATTTATATCAGTATCAATATTATTATTATTATCATTAATATTATAATTTTCATTATTATTATAATTATCTATATTATAAAAATTATCATTATAATTATTATTATTAATATGATTATTATTTTAAATATCATTACTTTTAAGATAATCAATTTAATCATCATTATCATTATAATTATCATTATTATTATTATTTTCATTATAATCATTATTATTATTATTATTATTATTATTATTATTATTATTATTATTATTATTATTATTATTAATATTAATATTATTAATTTTATCAACTTAATTTTCATTTTCGTTATTGCTATTATTATAAAAAATTTTATATTTGTCATTATTTTATTTTTTAATATAATTATCTTTATCATTTTTTTATTTATTATTATTATCATGATTATTATTATTATTGTTTTGTTTTTTTATTTCATTTCTACTTTATTCTTATTTTTATTTTTATTTTTAATTTTATTTTAATTAATTATCATTTACTTAAATCATATTATTTTATTTTATATTTTGAATTTTTGAATTATTTTTATTTTAACTCATTTCTTAATTTTAAATTTAGATAATATTATTATTATTATTATTTTATATTTCTATGTTTTAATTTTTATGTTATTTTTAATGTTTTTTAATATTTTCTTTTTATAAATTTTCTATTTCATTCTCCAATTCTTAAATTTAGTTATTTATTTTTTTTTATATTTAATTGTATTATATTTAGCTATTTTATGGCTAATTATTTTTTTCTATAATATTTTTTTTTAATCTATTTATTCTTTTTAATTTATCATATTTAGAACTTAAATTTCTTCTTTATTATTATTTTATATTTCCTAACTATTTTATATTTCGTTTTTTTATAATTAATTAAAATATTATTTATTTTTTAAATTTTCATTTATTTATTCTTTATTATATGAATAATTTCTTTAACTTTCATCCTAAAATAATTTTGTTTTTAACATTTTTTAATTATATCTTTTTTCTTGTTTTCTCTGATCCAGACTATAAAGTACACTTTTTTTTAAATTTTTAATTTCTTAATCTATTGAATTGCTATCTTATGAATTATTTTAATTATTAATAGTATTTTAGGACTTTGATATTTAATATGATTTTCTTACTTAATCTGAAACTATACTTTCTGATATTTATTTACGCTATTCATTAAATTTTTATATATTTTCTAATTATTAAAATTGCTTTTGTTTCATTATTTCTTCATCAACACCTCCTAAGTCTAATTCAGTTATTAAAATATATTTTTATTCTTAATCTTTTTTTATAATAACTATTTTTATTATTAATGATTCTATTATTATAAAAATTTATTTTAATTTTTATTAGAATCTGTATTTGTTGATTATATTTTATTTCTTTTTAATAAATAAATTATATAAAATTATATTAATAAAAATTTACTTTTAATTACAAACTTAGTTTTAAATATTTTTTATTTTAATTATCTATCTTAAATATTCATTCTATAAAGTTTTTATTCATAATCATCTTATTATTATATTTAATTTATATCTGTTTCTATATATAATATATATATATATATATATAATTTTGATAAAATTTTTAATACAGAAAAAATTAGTAAATTTATTTGATTTATCATTTATTGAAGAGTCTAAATTAGTTTGAAAATATGAATTATTATTATGAAAGAACTTTAAATTATTATAAGAATTATTTTATTATTAATTTAAGCCTCCTATATTATTATAAGCTATTTAATATTTTGAATTTAAATACTAGTTATCAAAAAAACTTAATTTTTTTAATTCGTTAGCACTTAAATTTTTAATTTTTGATTAATTTTAGTATTAATTAATAAATTTTTATTAAAAATTAATTAAATTTTCTTATTCTTTATAATATTTAAATTTTAAATCGGATTGATTTTCAACTTTAAATTAATTATTTTAAAATTCTTATTTTAGTGTGTAAATTTCATTTTAATATTCTAATTATTTTATTTTGTTTTCCCTATTTTTCATTTCAATTAAATTTTAAGAAATATTATATGAATAATTTTAAGGACTTTTAAAAAAGTTTAATTGCGTTGAATTACTCTTAGGCGTTGTATAATTTTCAATTTAAAATTTATTATTATTTATTATTTTTTTGAGAGTTTCTCCAGTATAGATAGGTACTTTTTATTTATAAAAAGAATTTTAAAGGCTACAAAAATTTTATCTATTTTCTAAATTTTATTCGGTTAACAATTCAACCATTAATTAAAGAGCTTTTATAAAAAATTATTTACTATTTTATTGGTGTAAATTATTTAAAAATTCATATTCGTTTCCAAATTTATTTTCAAATATTTATTTCAAATGAGGATTTTTTTAAATTATTGAAAGTAAATTAGCTGCTTCTTAATAAATTTCTGAAAATTTATTTTTTATTTATAAATGATGACTCATTTATCGCTTTTTATGTTAATTTTTTTTAATTATATATTCACAATCTTAACAAATACTGCCTTAACAAAAACATTCTTCTTACTGCTATATTTAAATTTAGCTTTTAGATATTTTTAATTTTTTCATTTTTTTCTTTTTTTTAAATTATAAAAATAAATTGCTTTTTTAAATAACATACCTATAAATATTATAATTAATCAATTAGTTTTTATTTGTCTTAATGATTTGATGCTTAAGTTTTTACTTGTTAAACATTTGTTGAACTAGTTTAAATATTTGAAAGTTTTCTATTTATTTTATGAAGTTATTTTTAAATATCTAAAAATGAATTTTCATTTGATTTCGATAGACTAAAGTTTTAATTAATGAGATTTTTTAATGCTTATTTTTCTTAGATTAAATCTTCAATTTTATTTTATGCAATATACATAATCTTTTTTAACAATTATTATAGTTTAGTTATATTTTAGGTTAATTTTATTATAATTTATAATTATTTTATTATAACTTGTGTTTAAAATATATATATATATTTATAAAATTATATAATAATTTTTTTTTAATTTTATATTTAGTAAATTTAAATTATTTATTTGAACATTTTTATTATTTATATTAAATAAATTAAATTCTTTTATAAAAAATAAATTTATTTATAAATAAGAATTTAAATTAAATAAACAAAAATAAAAATTCTTAATTTTGACACAATCATTTATTATTAATTACTTTAAAAACTATTTAGTCCGAAAATTACTTATTAATATTTTCTTCGAAAACTTTATTCGAATTATAGAAGCTATTAAATATAAAATATAATATTATTAAAAAATAAAAAATACTTTTTGAGAGTAACATTAACTTTTTTTTTCTTTTCATTTTTAAATAAACTTAAAATAAAATATCTAATTTATTATTAATTAAACACATTTCTAACTCTAATATTATATATAAATAGATGAAAATAAAAAATAAAAATAAAAAATAAAAAATAAAAATAAAAATAAAAATAAATACTTTTTAAAGTCAAATTAAATTTCACATTCTACACATAAATTATTATTTATTTCATTAGAAAATTCGAAAAGAATATCTTCATTAAATAAAAACTTTTAACTTTTAAATCTAAAAATTAAAAAACAGAATTTAGAAAAAACAAAACAAAATACTTTTTGGCATCAATTAGTATATTATTAAAAACTTTATTGATATCTTCTTAATCATCTTCATTTAAAATTATATTTTTGAAAAAATTTTAATTATTTTCTTCATTTAATATATTTAAATTTTCCTTATTTTTTCTTAAAACCCCAATTAAATAAATTGGTTACGCAATTTTATTGTCCTTAATAATTTCTTCAAAATAAAAACTTAGTTCATAAGCAGCATCTTTACTTGAACAATCATAAATAATAACAACTGCATCACATTCATTAATTAATCTTTATCTTAATTATCTAAAAAGTACATGGCCTTCCAAAATATAAATATTAGCTGTTTCAGTATAATAATACTTAAGTA
This sequence comes from Ichthyophthirius multifiliis, assembly GCF_000220395.1. Classification (NCBI taxonomy): domain Eukaryota; phylum Ciliophora; class Oligohymenophorea; order Hymenostomatida; genus Ichthyophthirius; species Ichthyophthirius multifiliis. The sequence goes on from NW_004086788.1 coordinate 83,726, forward strand.
AATTTTTAATGTATTTTTATCCTTCTTTTTATTATTAACAGAAAGTTTCAATTAATTTTTTCTTTCCAGACATTTCTTATCCATAAACACACATATTTATAGGTAAAGAATCTATTTATTGGGTTTCTTATGAATTTTTTTCTTTAATAAAATGAGAAAAACGTAAAAAGTTATAAATTTATTCTTGCATTTACTAAAAAGTGTTGTTTATTTAATCATGATTTATTTTAATTTTTTAAAAATAATTCAATTTTATTGTTAGAAAATACTTTTTATTTAAATTATTATTTTCTTTATGATCCTTATTTTCTAAAATAAAGAATAATTGATTTTAATATCTTTTTTATTAATCATTTAATTCTATTGTTATTTTGGTAACATTTTTTTCATTTTTTATTTTTAGATTTTCATTTTTATCTTCTAAATCAAAAAAAATAACTTATATTTTTTCATATTAATTTTCGAAAGCCATTTATAATATATATTTAGGCTCTAATTTACCAAAGTTTACACTTTTTAAATTATTTAAAGTCCTTAAATTTTTAATAATACCTTCAAAAAACTCATAGTTAGAATTCTAAACATCTAAATTTGTTAAACTGTTCAATTTATTTAACAATTTGCAACTTTCTTTTTATATTTAAGAATTCTATATAATTAAATACTTCAAATACTATTAGCAATAAGAGGAGAAACAAATTATTTATAATTCGTCTTCTGTTATTTTAAATGAAGATAAATCTAATTTTTCTTAAGATTATTATTTAAATAAAAATTATTTAAGATCATATAAGAACATTCTTTTATTATATTATAAAGTTTCTTACTCATTTTCTTAAAGGGGAAAAGTTATAAACTATTAAGGCTTAATTTTTTATACTTTTTATATTTACTAATTATCAAAAATGAACTGTTGATTTATTTTTATTTTATTCTCTTATAATTACTATTTAAAATTGCTTCTTTTTTATATATAATAATCATAAAGTTTATTATTGTTATCTAAAAAGTTTAAATTGATATTTATTTTTGTGTTTTCATAACTCAGTAAACTAAATAATTTATTGATATCTGTTTAATCCTATATTAATAAACTAATATCTCTTAGAAAATTATGTTATGATATTATTTCTATGACTTCTTATACTAAATGTTTTGCATCAAATTATAGACTCAAACAATCTATATTATATTTCAAATAATCCTATTTATTTTTAATATTTAAAAACTATAAACTCATTTAATAAATTTTACTTATATCTACTAAGCCATTATAGATTAGCAATTATAAATAGACAAATTTATTTTTGTTTAAACATTTTTAGGAAGAATAAATTAAGAACAACTATCAAATATTATATCTGTTAATCCTTTTAAATTATTATAAAACAATATATTTATTAAAGATTTTTATGTTAATTTTGCACAATTCTTAATTGATAAAACTTTTAATGAATTAAAAGGTTATCTTGAAATATTTTCTATTATAGAATCATTTAAATTTCCTTCGTCTAAAATTAGTTTTTCCAAATTTTATAATAAATAGAAATTGTTTGATAACTTTTTATAAGCAGAAATACTTGAATCATAAAACAAATTTTTACTAATGTATTTTTTTAATAAACCACTTAAGTTTAATATTTTTAAGTTCTTTGAAAAATAAAATTAATTTATTTAAAATTTTTTATTTTAAATACTTAAAATTTACTAATATTATCAGCTAAAATGTTAACTTAACTTTCGTTTAAATTAATAGTTTCAGCAACAGAAAACTCTTCAATAGATTAAACAAATGAAAAAGAATTAAAATATTTTTCAAAAAAATCAAATTCTACAAAACTATATTCGATAGATAAGTATTCTAAATTAGAACAATATTAGAATAAATTAATCCAATTATAATAGGAATTCGAATTACAATTATTAAGTATAATTTTTTCAATTGAACTCAAATATTTTCCTTAAAGTTATTCATTTAAATTACTCGAATTCGACAAATCTAAAATCTTTAAATTCTATGAAAAATCACTATTTAAGAACTTAGTTAAAAACATACTTTTATAATTATTATCAATAGTAAAAATTAAATGTTAAATTTTTTAAAGTTAATCAATTTTAATTTATTTTTCATCTATAAGATTATTTAAATTCAATATCATAACTTCTCCCACGATAAGTAAAAGACTTTGGAACAAAAAATTACTGACTTTAAATTTATCAGCCAATTTTATAACTGAATACTCTTTTCCAGCCAATATAATATTTTGACTCTGATATTAATAATTCCTTTAATTTCTATGTATTTAAAACATTCCTTCTATCAATATTTCTTATAGATGTTATTTTTCTTTTAAATAATCTCTACGTAAAAAATTATAAAATACTTCTTATAATACTTCTTCTTATTATTAATATAAAATACAATTTCCATATGGTTATCCTTATATAAACTCACCTTAAATCCAAAAATCTTAAAATAAATTTAATTTACAATTTTATGTAGGTCTTCTTAAATAATCTAGATACCCTTCAAAGACTAAAACATTTTCACATATTTTATATATTTTTGATTTATTTTCAACATTTTCAGTTTGTATGACTCCTTTAAAAGTAAATTTAAGGGTTTTTATATGTGTAATTTCATCTAAATTAAATTCAGGAGGAAACTCTTTTGAATAAGAATAACTTATATTTTTTAAAAATATTTAATTTTATTGAGTTATCATGGCAAGATTTAAAGAAGAAATACGCTTATTATAATCTTCTTAAAGCATTAAAAATAAAATGTTTTCTATCTCATATTTTATTATTTATCCAGCTAATATACCTATATAGAATTAATAATTCAAAATATAATCATTAATGTTTTCTATATTTCCTATAAATTCCCTCAAAAGTAAACCTAAATCAAAAATATCTTGTTTAAAGTAATCTTTACCATCGGAATATATTAAAGAATCTGAATCTTTAACATATTATAATAAATGTTTTTCTAATTAATAACTAGACAGTTAAAAATCTAATAAATAAAAATTTTCTTATTATATGATGCAAATATTTTATTTATTTATGTTTTTATGAACAATATATTGATTATGTAAATTTAAAATACTTTATATTAAAAATTAAACAAGATCTTTTAAATTTATTTTATTTTCTTATATTTCTTTTATATATTAAGGTATTTTAAATTATATACTTACTATAATATACTATTCTTATTAAAATTAATATATATTAAGATTTTTTAGTTATATTAGATTTAAAATTTAATAATTATTTTATTTGTTAGAATCTAATATTTTAAATATCTTAATGTTGAATTTTTTTTAGTTTTCAATTATTTTTTAATAAATATAAATTTATTGAAAGTCAAAGCTAAATAACCTATTATCATTAAATTGTAGTAGATTTTATTAAAATTCCTGTTAAATAAATTCTTTTATTTATGAAGGATTAAAATTTAAATTAATTATTTATATGTTTTAAAATTAAATTTATAAATTAATTTAATCAAATTCTAATAAAAAATCATGTATAAATTAATTAGAAATATTAATATCATTAGTATTTACTATTGAAACACTATTTTAAAATTATTAATTTATATTATTAGTTAATAAATCCATATAAAAAGTATAATATTTCAAAAATTATATTTTTTATTTATAAATATTAATATAATTTTGTTATTTATTCGATATATAGATAAAATATAAAATATACTTAATATTTTAATTATAAATTAAAAAATTATATTAATAATAATAATAATAATAATAATAATAATAATATCAACAACAACAACTAAAATAATTATTTTATTATCTTACTTTCTATTTTTAGTAGTCAATTTTATTCTACTATTTAATACCGATTACCGATTAAAAATAATCATATTATAATTTTTAATTTTATCTTTTCATAATAAATTATCTTTATGAATATATTTACATTTTTATTTTATATTTTATTTTTATTTTATTGTTTTTTTTTCTTTTTATCTTATATAAAAATAATAATTATTTAGTAATTTATACGAAATAAATTTTTATTTATATGAAGTGTTTTTTATTTTTTATTTATACTATTTATTAAAATTTATTTTTTATTGTTTAACTTTAAAACATATTTTTTTTTAATAAAAATATCTCGTTTATTAATTTTTTGGAAGAATATTTTAATATATAAGAAATCTTATTTATATTCATATAAAGTTTACAGATTAATTTTTTATATATATATTATCTGTTTATGTAATTAACCTATTTCAATTAAAATATTTATTTATAATAAAATTTTATGATATAATATTACATTTAAAATATTTTGTCTATAATTAATTATAGTGACAATTTTTAAAATATCCATGTATAATTTAAAGTAGTAATTGTACTATTATTATTTATTTCAAATATAAATTTTTACATATCCACATAAACAACAATATATATTTGAAGTGTTTAAGAAAAATTATATTAAAATATGATAAATATATATAAATAAATCATTTTATTAATTAATCCTTAAAAAAAAATAAAGAAAATATCTTCATTTTAGATTATTTAATAAATAAAAATAAATTTCGCAATTAAAATTATAGAAAGTTTGTAAATTCTTTTGAAAATAAAACTATATGTTAAAAAAAACTATCCTAGTCAAATTAAAATAATAATTAACAAACAAATATATGAAAAATATTAATATGAAGATAACTATAAAATTTAGTAAAGTAGATTTTTCTAAACTGATTAAAATTTAATTTTTTTAATGAAACTGATTTAATATTTCAATATTAGCAATCTATTATTTTAACTAATATATAATTATTTGATAAAAACAGCCTAAAAGAATAATAAAAAACTAATTATTTTCTATAAAATCCAATATTAATTTTTTAAAGAAATTATATAATATGAAATATAAATTGGAACTAAAACATTAGATATTTTACTTATAATAAAGCTTTCATATATATAAATTTATAATTACGTTTAATAGTGAATAATTATTTTAGATTTATATTATTTGTATAGCAACAAAAAACTTTTAATAATATTTATTTAGGTTTTTATGCGTTTGATATGAAAAATTTTGGAGATTATATAACTTTATTTTTTATATACAAATCACATTAAAAATTACTAAATATTTGTAGAAAAAAATATATATATATATATATAATAGAAAATTATTTACTTTCTTATATTAGAGTTTATTTATTTTTTATAATTTTAATTTAGATTTTTTTGTAAGTACCATTGCCATTTTTTATTTTTAAAAATAGAATGTAGTCAATATGATTAAATTAAACCTTTTAAATAAGATAAAAAAATATTTTGATAGTATCACAAGAAATGTTTTAGATAATTTAAAAAATTAATATCAATAAACTATATTGAAATATTATATATTATTATGATTATCTTAGTTTATTTAATTAATTCAATAATTATTGATTTCTAGAAAATAAATAAATAATGAATTATATTTAAATAGTAATTTTATATTAATTAAAATTAAAATAATAATTGAAAAATCATTTAAAAGATGCAATTTTAATTAATAATTAAATTATATATATTTACGAATAATTAAATAATTGCAATTAAACAAAAAATATGATATTAATTAGATACTTCAAAAAAAAGCATAAGTAAATAATGAATGTATATTACAAATAATAAAATCAAATTTGATATATAATTTTCATACCAATTAAACAAATTTATATAAAAATATTTATATCATTTTATATAAAGTTATTTTTAAAAAATTATTCTAAATATGATAATATTAATATATATATAGTCTAATATATAATATTCTTATATCTTCAATTAAAATAATTTATCAATTATATTATAATCTTAATATAATATACAATTCCGATAAAAATATATTATTTCATAATAAATTTTCAAGAAGTATTTATAAACATTAATTATAAATTTTATTCTAAAATATTATTATAACTAGTGCATAAAAAAATATTCAAATATTTAAACTACAATTAGTAACAGAACTTTTTATACAGTCATCAACTATTTCGATTATTCTTTCTATTTTTATTAAAAATTTAAGGTATAATTTTATAATTAATATAAAAAATATAAGTTATTATAATAAAAATCATGTTTATATTATATAAAAAAAATATTTGATATAAAATTAAACAAATCATATAAAATGAAATTAAAAACATGCTGAAATACAATAACTTTTTATATAAATTATTATTTATAATTTTTTTAAATCTTAAAGTTTAAAAATATTTATTTAAATGTTTTAATATATTCAAATGAAATTCAAAGACAAAAATATTATTTGCATTTTTTTATTATAAAATTATATATTATTTTAAATTTTTCAATTGTTATTTAAGACATTATGTTTAACTAACCAAAATTTAATCCTTTTTTCTTTAAAAATTATAATATCAGGCATAAACATTTTATAAACATTTCTAAAATATTAATATTTTTTACTAAATTTACCAATAACTAGAGTTTCAATAATAATGACATAAGAAATAATTAAAAATAATTGCATCAATGATATATAAAAAATAAGAAAACTCAAATTACTATTTAAATAATTTATAGTATCCAAACTCCATTCTTTAATTAAATAAACAGTCACTTCATCAGAAAAGTAAATGCCTCTATCATACTCAATCATTTATCTAATACTAAATTTTTCATTGTTTTCTTCTTAATTATTAATATACTTTTAATATAAACTTCTATAGAATTAAGAAAAACTAGCTATTCCTTTTTATAAGCTTTACATAGCAACTTATTAACATTCCTCTAAGTCTGCAGTAGCATTGACATGAATAATGCTAAAATAATAGCAAGCATCCCCATAATAAATTTCTTAACAAATTTAATCAAAATTAGAGTTTTTAATTTTTTAAACGTTTAATTATTTGTTATTATTAATAAAATAATCTATTTAATGTTAAATTTTATTTTTAAATACATTTGTATAGTTTATAGGATCAGTTAACTTTTCTTTTATACCTAGCATTATGATTAAATTATTACTTAAATTACCCATAAATATATCTCCATTTCTTAATAATATTAATAAGTTTTAAGAACCTTCTAAACTACTTAATAAAAAAAAAGTAGTTGAACCAACTAGAAAAATAATGAAGATTGAATACAAAATAAAAACATTTAATTTAAAACTATAGAGAAATTTTCCATAAGTTATTTCTTTTGATTTATTTGCTATATTTTGATTACCATCTAATGGTACTTCTAAATCAAACTAAAGTGTATCCCTTTTTTTAATTTTTATCTTTGACAGAGTTTTATTGCATTATGATGCATTCAATTTTTATTATTATTATTGCTTTTATTCATTTTAATTTATTTCAAGTCCGCAAATTAAGCTATCCTTTTATAATATATAATCGAAATTATATATTATATTCATATTATAGTTTTATATTTTTTTAAGATCTATTTAGTTTATTTTAGGAAAAACCTTTTATTTTAATTTTTTAAAAAATAATAATAATATGTATTTACATCAATAATGGACTAAAAAGTATTAAAAATTCTAATAATATTAGAATAAAGAAAAACAAAAGAAACTAAAATAACACATGTTTAAAAAATAATAGTTATAATTAAAAAGTTATACAAATAATTTGCTGTGCTGTTTAACTAACTAATTATATTGTTTTAAATTGATTCGAACATTCCATATATATGAGGAAATGTATTTTCTCTCATAAATTTAACCTCGTATTTACTATATTTAATAACTTTTTCATTTTAAATACTTAGATTATACATTAAATTAATAAATTTATTTAATAAATCATAATTATCTATAGTATTTTAATTTTCAGATAAGTTATTACCTTAAACTTAATAAACTATATTTTGATATTAATTAAGTTTATTTGAATAAATAATTTCTTTAAAATCTATAGTTTATTTAATAGTTTAAAAATAATTAACTAATGATTTAAATCTTTAATATTTTAAATTAAAATAGGTTACATTATTATAAAATTTATTATTATTTAAGCTTTTCTCATAAAACTTTTCATTTAAATTAGCCAAATCTATTATATTATTATTAATAATTATAAGATTCAATATAAATTCTTAAATTACAAATATTTTTTAACTATTTTTTTTTAATGTTGGAAATTCTTTATGTGGTATATAAAAAAAAACAAAAAAATTCAAACTAATTATAAAAAAAATAAAGGACCTTAAAAATATCTTCATAATCTTAATAGACTGTATTTATTTATTAGGCTTATGGTTATCTTCTTTTATATATATATTATTAGTTTGATGTAGATTAAAATTTTTTGCGCCTTATTTACTACGAAAATCATTTTGAAATTCTTTTAATTTTTAATCCGAATTATTTTCATATTCTTCCTAATCTTTTTCTTTATATTATTTTATTTAATATCCACTGTATTTTTATTTTTTTTAGTTATATATGGGTTCTTCATTATCTAAACTTCTCATTGATTTAATATTTTATTCATCATTTTCTTTTTTACATGATATTTAAGAAAAATAATTTTAATGTTTACTATCTTTATCTTTTGTTATTTTTTAATAATTAAAATTTTAAAAAAATAAAATTTATTTTTGTACTTTCTTCATTATTAATGCTACTATTATTTATTAAATATTTCAAATTATCTAAAATCACTTATTTTTTATTTTTAATTTATTCTATTTTGGAAAACTTTAAAATAAAGATATCTTTGCTTCCTATTTTAAAATTATATAAAAATATTTAAAATTTTTAAAAAATAATAAAAACTAATACCTATTTTTTTAAGTTTTATTTTACATTAACAAAGATAAAGGATATTATTTTATTATTTTTAATATTTAGTAAATAATTGCTTTATAATATTATAAATAGAAATTTCATATTAACTATTTAGTATTTGTATATTTTTATAAAAAAAATTATCATCATTAATACTTTTGTTTAATTTAGATATTAAATTATAATATTCTTTAGAAATATTATTAATATGTTAAGATTTAATAATTTTAAAACTAACATTTTCCTCATTATCATAACTAAAGATTTTCTATTCATTATTTTTATTATTTTCATTAAAATTATTTTCATCATGATTTCCAATACTTTAGCTCATTACATATTATAATTATTTCGCTTTATTATTATTTTATATCCCTTTTTTAAATGCATTCAAACCATTTTTATTCTAATTAATTAGTAATCCGAAAGATTAGTTTTAAATAGTATTATCTATTTGTTTATAGTTTTCTGTATTTTCAGATTTGTTTGCTAATAAACTTGATTTACCTTAGTTAAAATTTGTATCTTTTAATTATAATTGTGGAGATAAAAAGATTGTTGAATTATTATCAACTTCTTATTAAATTTCTTCTATTACTTATAGTTTATCATCGAATTATTTTTTTATACTTTAATCTAAAACTTATTCTTTGCTAAAGCCTTTTTAAGTATCAATTTTGTTTACTTAACTTGCTAAATTATTTCTTCTTTTATTAAATATAGGATTGCTTTATTATTATTCTCTATTAACATCATTTGCTGCGAATATTTTATCATCTGATTTTGTCTAAAGCTTTTAAAACTTAGTAAATTAAATTAGTTTTGGTGCTAAAATAAGTAGGTTTAAGCAGATTTTATTATCTGGGTTTTAATATTGTAATGGATTAATTCCTGTAATTTTATATTGTTTTTTAATATAAAAAATATAAATAAAAACCTAAAATTTCATAAAATATCTAAGACATAGAATCTATTTCCCAATTTTCATTTAAAATAATATAATTTAATTATCTTCCTGTATATGAGTTTACCGGTCTTATCATAGTTATATAGTCACATTTACAATTTAAAGTTACATATTACTTCACGAATTTCCAAACTGGAAATATATATCCTAATTTATTTAAACAAAAGATTTTTTTTTAAGAATAAAGTGATTTAGTTTTTCCTTTTTTTTTTTTTAAAAAAAAATATTAACATTAAAATAATCCATTTTTTAAATATAATTAATTATATACCTGTAATTGTGAAAACTTACATTTGTTAATAGTGATATTCAGCGAAAATTCTTGGCATTAATTAAAGAATATTTACTTTTCCTTCTAATTCTTTCTAAGAATAGCCAATAATATTAATACTTGTTCTATTAACTTTTTTAATATTTCCTTTATAATCTTAATCAATATTAATAATTAAAGAGTTTTTATCAAAAGCAACAATAGAATTTTTGATATTAACATTTTCTACTTCTTCAAATTTTAAGTTTGAGCCAATACTTTAAATATCATCTTATAAATCATTTTAAATTTCTTCTGAAAAAATATCGTTTTCATTAATTTTTGTCCCTTAAAATTTCTCCAACATATAGATTTTGAGCTTTTTTTTAAAAAAAAATAAATAAATTAATAAATGTTTTTTACGCTACTTTTTTATTTAGGATATAGAAATAATACCAAGCAAAATAAAAAATCCATTTTTTTCTAAATCTTAAATACTTTCTAATTTCAACCCATTTTTATTTTAGTTCTAGCAATTAATAAAATGTGAATTCAATAATTTAATTAATTTCATTATAATTAATATTTGCTCTTTCTAAATATTACCAAAATTAAATATTATTCAAAACTGTAGATCTTATTTTAAATTAAATATATTCCATTGATTATTCAACTTAAACAACTGACTCTATCTCTAAATTGCTTTTATAGCTTTCTTTATTCTTTTTTCGATTATATTTAAGGATTTATTAATATAAAATGAAGAATCTAAACTAACTTCTTGGAAAAAGGAATTTATTTTAGAGCAAAACCAATATTTTGAGACAAAATTAAATATTTTAAAATTTAAAAAAAATGAGTTCTGCATAATCTAAATATAAATCAAAATTTTTATTTTGATTTTTTTACAAATTAATTTCAAACCAACTTTTAATCAAAAATTTAGTAAAAAAAATAGTATTACTTTTTTTAAATGCCTTATCTATTCCACAACTTTTCTTATTTTTAGCAATATAAAGTTACTACAATTAACAAAAACATACTTCACTTTAATTATCATGCAAACAATTTCCTTATAAATGATTATGTATTATTCCTTTAAAAAATGCGTCGGTTAAAACATCTAAATTTTCTTTAACTAAAGTTTACAAAAAGCATATTTTTAATAAAAGTTAATTTCTTGATAAATTTTATATTAAAGGGTTTAAAACTTTCTTTTCAATAAAGTAGAACCTGAATTTAGAATTTATAAAGTTAAAAAGAAAAAAATAAAAGAAAATCCACTCAAGGATATATTCATCTTTTTAAGGAAAAACATTTAACACTCTAGCTAATTCATCAGTTGCAAAAGCATAATACTAAGAAAGAACTATAGAAAATCCTATATTAAATAACTACTAAACATTTTAATTAGCAAAGCAAAAACGAGATAATCTAAAACAAAGAGAATAATATAGAACAGAAGAAAAAATTAACTTAAAACATAAATCAAAAATCATAAATTCATAATCACTTATATTTATTGTATTAGTTAAAACTGTTAAAAACTAAAAAAATATATATTTAAATACAAAATAAGGATCTTTTCCTATACACATAACATCTTTCTTTTATTATTTATTATTAACAAAGTACACACAAATCCACCATTAATTAATTAAAATTAAAATTAAGCAAAAACACGATAAAAGAAATAAAGATACATATAAAATGTCTTCTTATGAACATTTAATATCCATGTTACTCATTACACTTTTACTACATAATACTATTGTAAATAATATTTAACAAAAAGGTCTAAATAAAACAAAAGTATAATAATGGATTAAATTACAAAATAATTTTCCATAAAAATATTTTCTTTGTTTAATCTTTTTATTTATAATTCTGACGAAAATACAAACCCAATACAAAAAATTAACAGACAAAATATAAAAAATAGTTCCAATTGATATTACGGAAAAGCCGAATTCAGATAATTACATTAAATAGTTTACATTTATATATTTTATGGAATTTAGTAAATAAAGAATTCTTGAATTTGAACTTAAATCATAGTTTTTAATTAGTAATTCAGATTAATCATACAAATTAGAAATAATCAAAAATAAAAAACTGAATATTAATTGAAAAATACACATCTCATATGAATTTACTTTTAATTTTAAAAGAATATATATTGTCTCGAAGTTTACTTATAAAAATTTCTTATTAATTGAATTTAATTTCTCTTTCTTTTTTTCTCTCAATGAATTAGCATTTAAAAAATTATTTTTATTCTCATTTATTACTTATTGTTTTTACATCTTTCTTTAATTTTTTAATTTCTAATATTTTTAAATTCAAAAAAATTTACATTTAAATATATTTAATATATTTAATACATTTGAAATAAAAATCTACTATCTTATTAAAATTATAAAAATTATAAGAAATGTAATATAATTATATATATATATATTTTTTTTTTTTAAACAATATTTATATAATTATTTTATTTATATTTTTAATATAGTGCAATATATTTTAATTAACTTTTTTTTTATATATATATAAAATATAGTTTTAATTTAATATTTAAAAAATATATTTTATTGCTTTTCTATTATTTTGTTTATTTAATTTTTATATATAGATAGAAATTATATTATTTAAAATAATTATTTATATTAATAACAAATTATTTATTATTTTAAATTAAATAATTATTAAAATAGTTTAATTTTTCTTTAAAGTTACTACATAAAATAAAGTATAAATAAATATTCACACTTTGACTTCACAAAAATTCCTTACTTAAAAGAACCCTATTAATAAAACACTTGACTTTTGAATTAAATTTAATGTATAAAAAAAAAGTATAATGTTTTATTGTTATACACTCATATATATTTTTATTAAGATTTTTTTTATTTAAAATAAAAAAATATGAACAATTATATTATTCAGAATATTTTTTAAAATAAATATATATATATATATAAAATATAAATAATGTAAATATTTTAAATATAATAATATTATTATATATATGATCTTATAAACTATGAATATTTTTTTTTAAATAAACTTATATGTTAATATTTGTATTTAATTATTACTAAAATCTCATTATAATTATCATTAGCCTGTTTAATAAAAAAAATATGTATTTTCTGTTGTATATCTATTATTAAAAAATATAAATCAATCATTATATAATAATAAAACTGTATAAATTAAAATGATAAATAATAAATAAATCAATAAAAAATAAATATATATAATTATTTTAGTTTTATAAACTAATATTATTGTATTTAATTAGTTTAAATTATATAATAATATAAATTTTGACAATATTATTTTTCATTTTTTTTTATTATTATTATTAACAAAAAAAAATATTTTAAAATAAAATGAAAATTATATTGATGACTGTATTCTCTATTTTTATTATTTCTACAAAATGTCTAAATTTTAGAAAAAAGCCTTTATTAGGTAGTTATAGGGATATTAATCTAGAAAATCCACCATAAGGATTTAAAGATGCATTAGAATTCGCAAAATTAAATTTTCATTAAAAATGTAATTTGAATAAAAATATTTAATTAGAAAATATTTTGTCAGCTTAAATATAAATCGTGGCTGGCATTTTATATAAGATTAATTTTTAAGTTAACAATTATTAAGCATCCTAGTTAACAGTACTAGTATTCTAACATTTAGGAGATTAATCTAAAAACATGAAAATTGAATATGAAATAAGTAATTGTAGCTGATACGTGAAATAAATATTATAATATATTTTAACAATTTTTATATATAACTTGATAAGTTAAAATTAATATTAAATATATAACTTATTTGATTTGATTTGATTTTAATTTATTTTAATTTATTTTATATTAATCCATTTATTATATTAATATTAAATTATTTTTTCTAATTAATAAATATAATAGTTGTAAATAATTTTATTTAATTTTAATTTTAATATTTATTATATTTTTATTTAAAATATAAAGCATCAAAATAATTTAATAATTAAAATTATGTTTTACTTAAACCTGAAATTAATCACTATATTATTTATTAACCTAATTATAAAAATTATTGTTTTTAAAAACTTTTATGTTATATGCTTTAAATGTATATGTTTAAATCTCAACTAAATAATATATTAGAAGCAATAAATAAAGATATTTTCAATTAAAGATTTTAATCTAAGATTTATAAATAAAATATAATTAAATTAGATAAATAATATTAACAAATTATAAAAAATAATTTTTAAAATAGAATAATTATTAAATAAAATATATAGATATTAAAGTAGTAATTATGTCTATATAAATATGATTTTTAGATTTTTAAATTTAATTCTATAAATATATAAATTAAATTATTTTTCATTTTAGTAATTAACAAATTTCTTCATCTATTTAATTAATTTTTTAATAAAATTATCCTAGTTCATCTTAATTTAATTCAAAACTAACAAAATTAGGAATTTACCCATTATATAATTATGTCTTTTGTAAAATATAATAATATATATTAATAAATAAATTAAATATTTATTTAAGTATAAAAAAAATATACTTTAAGAGCAATAATAGTAGTCATTTAATTTATATTTTTTGCCTTTTTAGAATAAAATCTATTATTTAAAGACCATTCTATTTTTTCTAAAACTCTAAAATTATTAGTTTTTTTAATAAGTAATCTAAAACAACTTCCTTTTCGTTCTCCCAAATTTAATTTATTTCTTTTTAGGTTTTTTCGTCTTTAAAACCCTTTTTAATATATATATTTTTGTTATAGTAATAAACGAATTATTTATTACATAGTAGTTTAAAATTTCATTGAATTAATCTAAGCTTTAAGGGTTTTATTTGATTAATTAGATACATAATTCATTTAATTGCTATATAATATCTTTAAATTCTATTTTTTTAATTTTTAATAAAATAATATAATACCGTTTTCATCTTTTATTAAATTTTTTTCTTAGGCTAATTCTTGTAAAGATTAAAAATCTAATCTATCTTAGTTTTATGTATGATTTATAATTAAAACTCCTTTAAAGAATTATTTCATTTGTATTAAATATCTTAAATATATATTATTTTATAAATATATTATTTAATAAAATAAAATTGAACTCAATATAAAATATTTATTTAATTTAATTAATTTAAATATTAATTATTACTTTTTATAATATTCAATTTAAAATGAAAATTTATGTATTCATTTATCTAATATTTATTCGAAAAAATAAAAAGTATATAATTATAAAGTTCTTTAATTTTAAATAATAAATCTAACTATTTTTTGAATATAATATACTTAAATAATATTTAATATATATCATATATTATATTATAAAAATAAAATATAAATTGCATTAAAATGCTAAAAGTTTAATATAAATATATTACAAAAAATAGTGTGTTTAACTAAAATTATAATAAATATATTATTAATTTAATAAAATCTAAATAATATTTGAAATAAAATAATATAAATATTAAAAAAAAATGTCTTATAATTATATGAGTTTTTAATAAATTTATGATGCTTTTAATATAGTAAAAACCCCTTAGAAAGTCAAAAAATCCAAAATTCAATGGACATCTTGCTAAAGCACTCTTTCTCTAAAGAGACTACAAAAAATCGAAAAGTAAATATAAGAAGTTTAGTTTGATGGGTAAGGAAATAATTTGAATTAACATTAGGGAGTATAAGATTTTTATGATTTTTAATCTAATTTAGAAAATACTTCTTTAGATTCTTTTACTAACCTTGATGAAAATAAAGAGAATTTAAATCCTGAAGCTATTTAATAAAATGGAGGAATTCATTTGAATAAAAATAGCAGATTAATTATAAGTAGTAATAGAACAAAAAACATTAGATATATTTTAAATAACTCTAATAGTTCTAATTATAACAAATTTGATAAATAAAGAACTCCGTTTAGGGAAATTAGTTAATTTTCTTAAATTACTAGCAAATATTAAGGAATAAAAGTAAAAAAAAATAGAATATTTAAATTATAATAATATACATAATTTTAAAGTTTATATTTAATTTCATATTATTATTATAATAAACAAATATACTTATATTATTTTTTAATGAAGAAAATTTTGGAATTCAACTCTCCTTTTTAAACGAAAACTATAAACACTTTTCAAATTAAAAAATATATAACCCCTGCATATTTGTTTAGATGAATTAATATTATTCAATTAAAAATAATTCATAAAATTAATAAAAAAAATTATACTTATTTACTTACATAAATATATTTTAATTAATAATTTTTTAAGAAAAATTTATATAATTTTTTTGCTTTCATTTAATAAAATGTAGTTTAACATTTTATAAATTTCTTAAGATTATCTTATGAAAAAAAAAAAAAAACATTATTATTTTATAATAATTTTATGTAATGTAATATTAATTTAGTTTTTTAACTTTAATTTAATTTGAAAAAAATAAAAAAATATATAATTTAAAAATGGATAAGAAATTCGAATTTTTAACAAATAAATTTTAATCAAAAAATGGTAATTATACAATCATAAATCTATAAAAATAATATTTTCTAATCTATAAAACAAATATTTATTTAAAGGGTATAAAATATGTATTTTGAGTAAGTTTATTATAAACTTCTAGTAATAATTGAAAGCATTCGGTAATTAATCTTAATTTATAATTTATAACATCAAAAAAACCTAAATTTTATATTTTTAAATAGGAGAAGTTAAAATTTTTTAAAATATATAGAATAAAGGAATTTAAGTTTTAAAAGCTAGATGTATATATATTAAAATAGATACTAATAACATAAAAAAATAACATAAATTTTTATTTTTTAAAAAAGTAAGTTAAGAAAACTTAAATAGTTAAATTATATGGAACTAAAGCTATTTTAATAAAATAAAGCAAATATTTACAGAATATAATGATAATATAATAGTTAGTATAGAAATTGATGAATATACAAACTAAAAAAAATTAAAAATATTTGAGAAAATAAATAATAATGCTTAAGTATTGTATATATAGTTAAAAATAAAATATTTTTTTTTTAAAGTATCTTTTAATTGAAACAGATATAAGTATAGAAAATTTAAATAAATGTGCATTAGAATATTTATTCGATAATTTTTAAAATATCATTAGAACAAAAAATGTAAATATATTTTTTCAATGTGTTTAATTATTTAATTTTTATATTTTAAATTCAAATTTAAAATTTAAATTTTAACTATAAAAATTAAAAAACATAAAAAAAGATTGATATTGAAAAATTTACAGTAAAAACTAAAAATCAAAACGATAAAATAAACGATTTATAAAATTAATTGGAAAAAATATTAGATTAATAATAAACCAAAGAAAACTAGTTATTATAAAAAGTAAAAAAAATATATTTTATTAATTATTTTTATATAAATTTAAGTTTACTTTGATTTTAAATTAAAAAAAAAATATATAAAATGAATTATATATTGAGTAAATAACAAACTCTATTAAAAGTTTACAAATATAAAAGGATACTCCTTTTTTTACAAATAATTCGTAATTATTTGAAAAAAAAAGGAAAAGCATAAAATTGTTAAAATAAATAAAATTATAAGAAATAGAAAATAAAATTTCTTTAAAACAATGCTTTTAAAATGTGTAAAATTAAGAAACTCTTTTTATATCATAATGCTTAAGTTTAAATAAGAATTTATAAAAATCTAAATTATTTAAAAAAAATTAACTTTTTAGTGCTCATAATTCTGACTCTGATTTTGAATTATGATAAATATATTCTTTTTTAAAATAATGTATAATAATATTAATTAAAAATAATGAATTATTAATATATATATATATATATATATATATATATATATATATATATACATATCTATATATATAATGTTTTTATATGAAATAAAAACTAATTTTTAATAATCTTAATATTATTAAATACTTTTTTATTAAAATTGTTTATGTTTTTCTATAATATTTATTATAGTTTAATATATCCTCCAAAAAAAATAAAAATTTATTTGACTCATCGTAAACAAATTAATAATAAAAATAATTTAGATTATGTTCATTTTCAAATAATGATAAATATTAGTAAATAATTATATATTGATAAACGAATATTTGGATAAATTAAAAAATTTAATAATAGCAATTAAAATATATAATATTTAAGCTAATTTAAAAAAATATATTTTAGAAAAATGAAGAAAAGATGAAACAAATAAAAATTAATTTAGATCAAAGTATATTTTAAAATTAGAAGAACAAAAATTAAAGAAAATATAAAATAGTATTGACATTAAGATTTAAAAAAAATTATACAAAATAATTAGAAATATATAAATGTAAATTAATACAAAAAAGAAAAAAATGAAATTAAATAAAATTAAGAAACTTTTTAAGATATAGAGAATATTTTATAAATATAAATAATAGGAAAAGTATATCCAAATAAATAAAATTTATAAAAATTTACTTAAATATTTTTTTATTATACTTAAAATTTTAAATAAAAAAATTGACAATATATAAATTTTATCTAAAAATTATTATTAAATGATCTTTTTGTAATTATAATGATATTTTTTTCATAATAATTATTTATTATATTTATATTTAAAAATATTATTAAAAAAATGAATATAAATTATATAATTTAATATAAAAGAAGAAATGTATAACTAGATCGAAATAACAATTCTAATAATAATAAAAGTTAAATAAATTATAAAAATGCAATTATATAATAAGAAAATAAAATTGAAAATAAAGAATCTAAGTGAAAACTTAATGAATAATACTTTAAATAATACAAATTATGAAATTTAAAATGTAATTAATAAAAGATTTATTAATTAGTCTAAATTTTGAATTTTTATATAACAAATAATATTAACGAAAATTATCCGAAAACATAAGTTAATAGTTTTCCTAATAATCATAAACTTTAATAGAAAATTATAGTATTGTTAAATATTTTATAATTTCTTTAAAATTAAAAAATTATTGAAAAATAAATTGACTAATCAATAAATGAAATTTAATTTAATTAAACTAAACAAATGATTTACAAATATCTTATAAAATAAATTCCTTCTAAATTTAAAAAAAAAAAAAAATATATAGATTTTTATTTTATTGAAATAAAATAAATATAGCAGACAAAATGAATTTTATTTAATGATTTATTAATAAATAAATTCATTATTTATATATAAAAAAAATCAAAATAAATAAATAGACAATATATTATGCATTTAAAACAAATTTATAGAATAAATTAATTAGTTGTAAATAATAGCTTGTTTATTAAATAAATTTTTAAAAATATTAAATTTAAAAAAATAGTTTTTCATTTTTTTTTATTAACTTTATATCCTCCTCCGATTCTATTGTGTTATTTTTTGGTTCTATTTAAATCTATATTATAATAATTATCATCATCATCATTAAGTTAGTATTAATCTTATTTGCTTTTATTAGCATTAATTACTTCAAATTTTTTTTAAATTTCTTATACTTTTTATTCTAAATTAAACTATTGAGGTAAAGTAGACACAGAAACTTAATTATTTAAAGGATTTTAAATTTAATTTATTTATTATTAATTTTCATATAAATTAGCATTAATAATATCTTTTTATAATTAGCTTTATTAGAAGATATTTTTATTTTTACTTTAGTTTTAATATTTAAGTTAATTATTTATTTCATTGTCTTCTTTTTCTAAATTAAGAATTTCATTTTCATAGTAGCTTTTATCATAAATATTTTGATTTGCATTATGTGAATTTTAAGCATCTATTTTATTTAAAGGATTTTATTGTATTTTTGTATTTTATTGGTTATTTGAATTATTATGAGCTTAATAATAATCAGCATTATTTTAATTTTTCTGTAGACTATTATTTATTAGACTATTTGGATTAATGCTTTATTGTAAATTTACTTATTATTGTTTTTCATATTATGTTGTTGAATTTAATTAAACTATTTTTTATTTTTTCAATAAAGAAAAATAAAAAAATTTACTTTTTTAAACTTAAAATTATGGTTAATTTATTTAATCAGAATTCTAACCAATTATAATTTATTTCTATTATATGTTATTATCAATTTCTTCTATGTTTTATACATTAATTTATTATTTATTATCTTAAATATTTTTTCTTTATTATTATCTTATTATCGTATTTTAATATCATTAACAACTAAAAACTTATTTTTAAATTGAACAAAATATTTTTTATACATAAAAATACTCAACAATATTAAAATAATAGAAAAAGTAAAGATTATAATTTAAAATATAAAAATAGTTTCCATGTAATCATAAAAATAACTATTAATATATTTATTTGTTTCATCATCAGAGCATAAGTTATCATTTAATATTTTTAAAATATTTCCCTGTATAATAACAAGACTAAATGTAGAAATATTAACAACAAAAGACAATAAAAGAATAAAGTAAATAAAACAAATATATGCTGAGATATATTAATTTTTAATAATTTTCTAATAAAAAAACATTCGGAATATACTAAAAATAATAGTATAAAAAACAAATAAAAACCAATTAATAATGCAACAAAAAATCCATAAATTTTTAATTTCATTTAGTTTTTTTACAAATTAATAAAATCGATCATAATATCTTTACAATTTAAAATATTAGAATTCCATTCAATATATCGTTATAAATATAATCCATAAAAAATTTTATCGTTATTACCATAATTAGGTAACTTTAAAATAAATGAAGAATAATTATTTACTTCAAAGAAATCCTTTTCATTTGATTCAGAAAATAAAAAAAATCTATTTGATTTTTCGTTTTCACAACCTGATTTGAATTTTTAATTTAAAAAATATTCATTCCTATCTACACTTACATTTTCTTATTGTTAAAAATACTTACACACACCTTTTCCTTCATTTACAATTCCAAAAACAATTGAAAGTTATTTCTCTTCTTCACGGCTTATAAATATAAAATTATTTTTTAATTAAATTATTTAAATATAACTTTCTGAAGGCTTGTCTTTTCCATAAAAAATTTAATTTATAGGACATTTGTAATTTGCAGGAAGACATATTTATTTTTCTTTTCCGCATTTTTTATATTGTGGATTCTCACAATTACTCATTGCATAAGTAAATCCTTTTGCCCTAACTATACAAAAATGCATTTTTTCACCTTCTATATTCCAATAGTTAAATTTTGAACCTGGTACTGCTGGTATTTACTAGCATTAATTTATTAACTAATGAGTCGTGCATTTAGTTTTGAACATTTTTAAAACATAAAGACTGCTTGAAGATTATTAACAATCACAACCTTCAATTGTTCCCGCATAATTATAATTTACTAAATATTCATCACAATCTTAGTTACTTGCTATTATGTCTATTATCGGCTCTTTTAGCCAATTTTATACTACATAAGCATGATCTTTAGGAATTTAAGGAAATGATAAGTATAATTTTTACTGTAAAAGTGATATTGTTAAGGTAAATATAAACAAAAATATATAAAAAAATAATTCAAAAGAGCACTTTAAAATCATTATTGTTGTTAATATTTATCTTATTTATTTAAATATAAATATTACAGATTAATTTTATATATTTTTATTATAAATTTAGGTTAGGTTAAGTTTTTTTTTTTTAAAATAAATAAAAATAAAATATATTGTTTTTATAATTAACAAGGTTAGATTTTAAATGTAAAATATTTAAATTTAAAGTTTAATTCTAATTAGTAAAATAAAAATTCAGATGAAAACAATAATATATTAAAATGAATAAATGATTTATTAATATTATAATTATATTATGAAGAATAGTAAATGTAAATTGTATTATTTATACTAACTATTTTATCTAACTTTTATTTCAATAAATTATTTAATTATTATTTATTAAGCTCTTTATAATTTCATAAATTTATTTAATAATTAAATAAAATAATTAATTTTTATAAATATAAAATATAATTTTTATAAAGTAAATTACAATTAAATATATATTTATAAATACTAAAGAATATTTTTATTTGTTTTGTCTTAAGTTTTTCTTAATATAAAATGAATATTTCTTTAATCAAATATTTTAAATAATTATCATTATTCAATTATAATTTTTAATAAACTTTATATATTTTAATTTCTTATAATTTGTAAATCAATTTTTATGAATAATTATATGTATAAAATAATATAATTAATGACTAAATCTTGCTAAATTTTTGATTAATCAATAAATAAAAGTACTTACATTATATTTATAAATAATATAAAAAATATAAATCAAATATTATAAGTTTAATTAAAAATGGGGCAATTTTTTTAAAACATCATTAAAAATAAATAATAAAACGATTAATAATTTCATTAAAACATTATCAATTAAATTAGCATTTTATAATAGTAATAATAGATATTATTTTAATTAGAAAAATAATAAATTATGAGGAAATTAAAAAACATAAAATTTAATATAATTTAAAATAATTAGATTGAAACTTCAAATTAAAATCAATTTGAAATTTAATCATATGAATAATAATAAAATAAAATTAAAAATCTTCATAAATTTTAAAAGAAGAAAAGTAAGTAAATCAAGCAAATTGAAATTATGTTTTAACAGTTAACACAATAATTTTAAAATTAAAACTATTAAGTTTTATAATAATTTAGTTTAGAAGATTAAATGAAAAATTAAAATTCTCTTAGAAAAGATTTAAATAATAAAAAATAAATGTATATAATAAAATTAATTTATATATAAAAATATATATAAAATAGATATAAAAAAAGGAACAAAAGATTATTTAAGTATTAAATTAATTATAAATAATATAATAAGTATTTATTTTATAAAGAGTAAAAGAATTAAGAATATTAAATAGATTTATAATTAAAAATAGTACATAAGTTAATTACTTATAAGATAATATTATTTAAAGAATTAACTAAAACTAACAAACAAGGGATATCAGTAGTGAGTTATATAATATTAACTAATTTGAAAATTTAAATAATCAATTAGAAATATGAAATAATAAAATTTAAGGAAATTAAATGAATTTACAATAAAAATAAAAACTAAATTATATTTTTTAAATTTTATTATTTAAAGAGAATATCGAATTAAAATATAGAGAATTCATTTTTTCTATTATTTATTTTCGTTTTACTTAAATAAAAAAAAAATATTTAATTTATTTTTGGTACAAATATTATTTTTTTAATTTTCTAAAATAAAATAAAAAAAAATTATATATTATTAAAATATTTCTATAAAAAACTAAAAATAATATATTTATTAAAAGTATCAAATTTTATTAAATTAATATCCAAAACTCATAGAATAAGATGAAGGTTATGTTTTATCAATATTTTTTAAAATAACATAGTCAACTTATCCTGGTTTTACTTCTATTTATATTGGAATTTAATTATTAGGCTTGTTGTCTACAACCAAATTATTTAAATTCAATTCAAGCTCTTCCTTATATATAATATTTTTAGTTTCATTAATATAAAAAAGAATAATTCCCTCTTAATATTTAATGCTTTTAAAAAAGATATTTTTATCATCTCTTTATTGTCCCTTTTCTTTACTAATTCTTGCATCTTAAATAATCTTATCGATACTAATATTTTAATTAATAATATATCCTTAATCAAAACCATAACTATAAGCACCGTTTCCTTTGCTTTGTATTAAATATTTAATTATTTGAACTTAACCAGGTTTTAAATTAATTTTAAAAGAATTTTTTTTTTTATCAACTTATAATACATCTCGATTATTATCTTCTAAAATTTGCAAATTTTCTCCTTATAGATTTATTTCTTCATCCAAAACAAAATCTTTAGATTAATTTCTATAACAAAAAAACAAATAACCTCCAAACGAAGCACAATCTCTAATTATTTAATTGCACTCTTCATAAACTGTTCTTTTATTTTCTTTCATCGAATTAAATTCTTTTAAAGCTACACAATTATTCATAAATTCATAATAGCCTTAACCTTATTCTATATACCCATTCATTAAATCAATCTTTAAAAAAAAAATACAAACAAATTTAATTTTAATTTACTTCAGAACTTGAGTATATACTAAAAACAAAATCTTAGCATTACTTTTACTGCCAATCTACTTCTATAAAAGCAGCATATATACCTGGCTGAACTTCATGATCAAAGAAAGTCTATTTATAAATTAAAAAAATAAGAAATAATTAACTAAAAATATATGTATAAAAGAACATCTTTAAAGCAACTATATGAATCTCCTAAATAACTAAAAGGTTATTTATTATTATCAAGTTAACAAATAATAAGTCTAATAATAGAATATTTATAATTTGAATTCTGTATTTTTGCAAAATGCCTTTCGCTTTTTTATTATAAAGAAAAATAAGCATGACATTTTTTATTAACATTAAAACAAAAGATCACTTTTTATACATCTTAAAATTTCCTTGAAGAATAAAAATAATTTTCATTTAAAAAGTTTACACTAGTTTCTGAAAACTCTTTAATATAATCCTTCACATCAATCCAGAAAATTCCATCATCATTGTCTTAAAACCCGACTTTTTTTTTCAGCTCAGGAGTCCATTTATTACTTTTATCACTCCAATCACCTTTCCATTCCATAGTCCCCCAAGGGTTTCTGACTTAAATAAGTCTTGCAATTCCAATATCTTAGGCATCTAGAATTCCATAAGCATGTGAAGATACTATACCTGATTCCTTTTTAGTTTCCATTCCTCTATCATCAGATTAAGAACCACATGTTAATAAATATTTTTTACGCTCATTTTTTAATATAAAATCCCAAACTTCTTCCACATTTTCATTTTTTATAGTCTTCCCTGGAGCCCCTGTTAAATCTCTTATTGCTTCTATTGTTTAACCTGCTTCAATTTTATCATATGAACCATGGATCTTTGCATAAACTTTTTCCATTATTAATACCCATAACTCAGGTCCGTTTGTGCGTGAAAATACAGGCTATTTTGATTATTTATCACATGGAAAGTAATCATCAATTATTATTTATTACCATTCTCCATCTACACACATCCACAATGAATAACAGCCTTTATCATTATACTCTTGCGTAACAAAAAGGCGTTTAACTAAATTTGGATTTTCTGCCAAAACACTTAAGCTACTTAAAAAATAACAATCACCTAATTCTCCTTTTTAATTTTTTATTAAAATTTTTTATTTTATTAAATACCTTATTTAATATCATTAGGTGAAATTTCTTAATAAAATATTTAAGGAGTTTATTCACAGAATTATCTAGCTCTTAGCCATACATATTAACTTGCTTTTGGAAAGGCTTTAATATTTTTTGTTAATGAATCTAATTGTGGTGGAAATTATGTATCAGTGTATGCTGAGGTAAGACTTTAATAATATTTATTGAAATCTGTATCTATTTCATTTAATATTTTGTCTTAAATATCTGCATTAGGAAATTAAAGATTAAATTTAACACTTTTTTATTTATTGGGATTAACTTCGTTTTCGTCTAATAGATTTAATGTTTATTAACTTTTTTTAATATTAATTGAATTATATTTACTTTGTTTTTTACTTTATATCTTTTATTATAGGTTTAGTTAGTGTCTATTTCTATATTTTTTTATTTAATATATATATATATAAATATTATTTTATACTCTTATTCTATTATCTTCTTTTATTTTATTTTCATCTTCTTATATTGAATTATCACTATTTTTTTCCTCTTTTTCTTAATAATTGTTTTAGGAAATATCATGTTAGTCATAATCATTTTAATCATCATCATTTTTTTCAAAATTATTTTATACTTCATCTTAATTTTAAGAATTATTTTCTTCATCAAAGTTTTGATCATATTCATTATCTTAATTATCTTGATTATATTAATTATCTTGATTATCTTAATTATCTTGATTATCTTAATTATCTTGATTATCTTGATTATCTTGATTATCTTGATTATCTTGATTATCTTGATTATCTTGATTATCTTGATTATCTTGATTATTTTAATTATCTTAAATATCTTAATTATCTTAACTATCTTAGTATTCTTAACATTCTTAATTATCTTAATTATCTTAATTATCTTAATTATCTTAATTATCTTAATTATCTTAATTATCTTAATTATCTTAATTATCTTAATTATTTTAATTATCTTAATTATCTTAATTATTTTAATTATTTTAATTATCTTAATTATCTTAATTATTTTAATTATCTATATTATCTATATTATCTATATTATTTGTATTATCTTAATATTCCTAATTATCTTAATTGTCTTAATTATCTATATTATCTTAATAATCTTAATTATCTATATTATCTTAGTTATTTTTATTATCTATATTGACTTATTAATCTTAATTATCCTAATTGTCTTAATTATCTTAATTATTTTAATTATTTTAATTATCTTAATTATCTTAATTATCTTTATTATCTTAGTATTCTTAATTACCTTAATTATCTTAATTATCTTGCATATTTGAATCATAATCGCCATTTTTTTAAAACTAATTTTCCTCGTCATCTTATTATTCATTATCTTATAATTAATTTTATTTAGAGTTTTCTTTTTTTTTATTTTTATTAACCTATTTAGAAATAGATTAATTAGAATTTATTTTATTTTTATCATCTATAATATTAATTTAATCTTCTTCTTATTTAGTGCTTATTTAAAATTTTACCTGTTATTTTTTCTAACTATTTTTAAAAAATTACAAAAATTCTTCAATATCAATAATTCCATTTTAATTACTATCGAAAAGCTTAATAACTTATGAAATTTATTTCATCTCTAGTCCTAAATCATTTAATCCAAATTTTAATTCTATAATTTGAATATTTCCATTACCGTTTCTATCTATTCTATTGAAAAGTTCTTCTGGGCTGAGCTCATTTTTTTACATGAAATCTTAAAACCTTTCCAAAATTTCCTTTTTTCTTTCTCTTCTACTTTTAATCCTTCACTAATCAATATATTTAAATAATCATGAGTCTCATCTACAGTAAGGAAAGTATAAAATTCAGCTTCTTCAATTAATCCATTATTATTATCGTCAATAACATTCAAAAAATGTTAAATTTTTTCCAAATCAATATTTGGAGCTAAAATTTTTGCATTTTCAATTAATTTTTCTTTAGAGGATTCTTTCAAATTTTTTTCGTCTGAAATTTTGAACCAATTGATAGGATCAATTTTGAATTTTAATAAAAAATCTAAAAATTCTTTCATTTAATTTTCTTTTGAATTTTCTCCTTCTTTCATTAATTCTTAATACTTATTAAATTCCCTTAAGAAATTACTCCTTTTAATTTCACCTTAATTTTATGGATCTAAAGCTCTTATAATACAATAAAGCTCCATTTCTTGTAAAAATATATTCCTTTTAGTTAAAAATTCTTCAAGATCTTATACTTTAATAATTTATTAATCTTCTTTTTTACATATTGAATTAAATATCTGCTAAAAATTTGTATTTTAGTTTTTATAAATTTCTTTTAAACGTAAAACAAGATTCATGAAAACAGTTTTTTCTTAATTTCTTTGGATTGTTAATTTCTATCTAGACTCACTATTTAAATTATATAAAGCTAAACACCTTAAATATTCTTCTTTTTCAATAATACCATTACAATTTTCATCGAAAACTTAAACAATTTAATTTAATTATTCATTTGTGAAATTTGTTTTTAATTAAATCAATAATTAATAAAATTTCTCAAATTCAATTTATTTTTTATTTTATTTATCCGTACATCTAAATAACATTTCATAATTTAAACCTCTGTTTTATAATTTTTAATGGAATTATTTTAATAGTTATTCATTTTTTATTGGTTTATATTCTTAATCCTTTTTTTATACATTTATTAAATCTTTATTTTCTTCAATTTATATATTTATTTCTTTTTTATTTTATATTTGTTTTAATATTCTATTGTTTTGGATCATTGCTTCACTTATTAATTATGTAAATTCATTTTTATTTATTGATTATGTTTATTATTTTATAATTTTTATTTGTTTTTTTATTTAATCATTTTCATTAACTATTTAGATAATCTTTTTCTTTAATATTTTTGATGCTTATTTATATTCTTCTATAGTGTGCTACATTTTAGTTTGCGACATTTTATTAATAAAATAAATATATTTTTTTTTAATATTTTTAAATATAAATTTATGTTATTTTATTTAAATTAATGTTTTATTTTAAATTTATAAAATAAAATATTAATTGTTGTGGAGTATTTTGTTATTAAGTATTATTTATTTTATAATTGCTTTTTTTAATCAAAAAAAGTATTATTTTTTTTTCAAGAAACAAATATAATATAAATTTATAATATTAAAAATGCTTTTATTTCAAGAACTATTATAAATATCAGTATGTTCGAGGAAAATTTTAAAATAATGATAATTTAGATGGGCATATTATAAATTAAATCATATATTCCCTAAAATAATAATAATTATATTTACTTTCAATAGTAGAACTAGTTAATATATTAATAAACTAATACAAATTTTTTATAGATTTATAATTTCATCTATATTTTTAATAAATTTATTATAATTTTAAATTTTTCAATGTATTCCAAACTGAATGAAATATATTTTAATTTTAGAATTTTTTATTTATAAAAAAAATGTATGATATTTTTTTTTATTATCTTTTAAAAAAAAGAAAAATTATAAATTTTTTTGTTAAAAAATACAATTAATATATAAAATCATTTAATTTTTATTTTTTTAAATTTACTATTTCCTTAATAATCTAAATCCTTTGGTTTTTTAAATTATTCTTTCATTTATTTAAAATCTTTTTTGTATTTCTTACCTTCTTTAGAAATATCTTTTTAGTTATTATTTTTTTATTTTTTTTATTCTTTAAACTAATCATAATTATTATTTTTTTAATAACTATGAAAATCATAACTATCATAATAAATTTCGTCTTTTTTTTAATTATAATGTTTTCTAGAGTTATACTCATCTCTTAATTCATATTTTTTTTCAGAAGATTGTTTTTTTTCTGAATATTTTTGAGTTTTTTTTTCTGAATAATTTTGAGATTTTTTTTTATAGTCTCTTCTGTCTTTGCTAAAACTTTTTTAACTTTTTTCATATTTCCTACTATTATCATTTTCATAATCATAATTTCTTCTTCCATTTTAAGACGATTTTCTATTTTTAAAATATGAAACTTCCTCAACTTTAAAATCTTTTTTTTTAAAGTTTTTAAAAGAGGATTTACTACTATTGCTTTTTTTAAATGCTTTCCTTTTTTTATTATATATATCAACATTTTTTTAGTCATAGATTTTATCATCTCTTTCTTAAAAAGATAAATTTATGAAAGAATTCCCTTAAGAAATCGAATCTTGTTCATTGGAACTTTCAAAATCACTATCATTATATAATTGATCATTAACAATAATTTTATTACAATTTATATGTCCTTTTTTTTCACAATTTAAACACAGGAGTTTTTTATGATCATATTTTAGCCATTCCTATTCAATACCTTAAAAGTTTCTATTCTATTCTTGCAATTATTATACTCTATCAGAAAATTAAATAGATCCACATTATTATTTAGAGTGTCCTTTTTTTTAGCATCTTTGACATCCATATTATTCATTTATGAATTCACAATTATTCCATGAATGTCCTAATTAGTTACATTTTCCACATGTCTTTTCATTACATTCATATTGCAAATGATCTCCTAAGCAAAAATAACATGCTAATTTTTTCTCTAAAATACATGTTCTTTCTTAATGGCCATACTTTTTACATCTTTTACATGTAAATTAACGCTTTTGTTCTTATAAAAAATATCTATTATTTTTATCAACATAAAAAAGACTGCTTATTTTTCGTTTTCTTATTCTTCTTTTTCTTAAATATAATTTTCTTGTTTTTATTCTTCCTCTTGCTTTTTTACAGGCTCTTTTATTTAGTTTTTTAGCTTTAAATATTCTCCTTCGTTTTTTTGCTTCTCATTAAAAGTTCTCACTTTTTATGATAAATTACCTCCACAAGTAAAAAAAGATTTATCTTCGCCAACAACTTTGTATATTTTTTATTCATCATATGACATTTGATTTAACAATTCAGCTGAAATTACTCCATTAAATGGACATATATCTATATTATATTTTAACGTTTTATTTTACTAAATAATATCATTTGCATTCATTTAATCTTTTTTTTATTCAGGTTCACTTTCTTTTTATTTATTTTTATCGCGAATTTTTTCTTCTTGGAATTTTGATATCTTTTTTTAAACATCAATATTTACTTTAGTATTCTTTTTATTATTTTTCTTTTATATTTTATTTTTATTTATTCATATTTATCAATTGATAAATTAAAAAAATTAATCTGTAATGGATTTTTTTTAAACAAAAATATATATTTACTTAAATATCATCATCTGATTCTGAAAAATTATAATATTGATAAGATTTCATATTATAGTTAATTTATTTTAATTTTTTTATCTTATTTATTAGTTATTTTATAAAGGATAAAAATAAATATTTATATTACAATTTAATTATTATATGTAATATTTTTAAAACACTTAAAGAATTAATATAAAATATTAAAAAGAATTATATAAAATATACAATATAAAAGACAGCTTATTTTTATTATTTTTAAAAACATTTTCATTAACTATTTAAAATAATTAAACACTATCCAAACTTAATTTATAATTAATAATAATTTATTCAGTTTAAATAACATTTGTATTGAATATAAATATATTCTTATTGAATTATGTATATTATAAATTTTAATATTGATTTCATATTTATTATTTCATTTTATATACTTATACATAATAAATAAACAATTAAATTATATAGTTTAAAAATTTGTTTCTTTCATATTTAAATTTCATAGATTTAAAAATTTTGATTTATTATATATTTTAGTTGAAAAATAAACATTTTTTACAAAATTAAATTTTAATTAAATATTTATTTGTATATACCCTTTTAGCCATAATATAAAAATTTTTTTTATATTACTTACAATTTTATTTTTATTTTTAATTTTTCTAATTATTTTCCAAAAATAATTAAAAATATATATCAATAATAGAAAAAAAGTTCTTATATATTTAAATTTCAGCAAGTTGAAATTTGATTATATTTTTATTTTAATTATCTTCTAAATAAAAAAGAAAACAATTTTTTTTTTAAATAAATACAAAAAAAAAATGAAATAATTTTTAATAATATCATTAATAATAGCTTTAACGACAGCTTTCGTGACAATACCAGTAAAGAAAACCTAAGAAAACGATATACAAAAAATTCTTCGTTTGAACTACTTAACAAATAATTATTAATATATCTTATAAAAATTTTTACCAAATCATTTGTCTTAAAATTGGCCTGAGGTGAAGATAAACAACTTTATGGACGCTTAGTATTACGGGGAAGTCTAAATTGGAACACCTCCATAATCTTTCTAAGTTATATTTGATACTGGTTCATCTAACTTGTGGGTTCCCTCATCCGAATGTGGAATATTATCAATAGCTTGTAGACTTCATACAAGATATGATAAGACAAAATCATCAACATATGGTAAGAACGGAACACATTTTGATATTAAATACGGGTCTGGAGGAGTAAGTGGTCATTGGACTTAAGAAACTATAATTTTAGGAGGGTTAACAGCCTAAAATGTTACTATTGGAGAAGCTACATCAATGAAAGGCCTTTCTTTCTTAGTTAGTAAATTTGACGGTATTTTAGGTTTGGCATACCCTAAGATTTCAGTTGATAATGCAACCCCTGTTTTCATGAAACTTATTGAATAAGGAAAAGTTTAAGATGGATCTTTTGCCTTTTTCTTGACAAACAAAGCTGGCTAAGAAGGCTCTCGTTTAATTTTGGGTGGTTTTGATCCATAATATGCTGCAACACCATTCAAATATTATCCTGTATCTCTAGAAGCTTGGTGGGTTATCGATGTTGATAGAGTTGCTTTAGGAAACACAACTTATTAAATATAAAAAGCTATTGTAGATACTGGCACTTCTGTTATGGTTGGTCCTAAAAGTGTAATTGAAGAAATGAAAAAATAATTACCTAATTAAGGAAAATAAAAAGTTGACTGTTCTACTATTTCTGAATTCCCCAACCTTACTTTTAATATTGGTGGCGATGATTATATCTTAGAACCTGCTGATTATATCATTTAGATTACTTCTGGATCCTAAAGTTAATGTGTTCTTGGGTTGTAAGGATTAGATATGCCTGGTCCTCTTGCTTAAGCTTTCATTTTGGGCGATTCATTTATTCATAAATATTACACTCATTTTGATTAAGCTAATAAAAGAGTTGGATTTGCTTTGGCTAAACATTGATTACTTTTTATTATAAAATTATTTTTTTTATTATAAAACTAAATATATTTTTATTAATAGATATATTTTTAATAATATTTTTATTAAATAATATTTTTTTATATATATTTACTAATATATATGTCATAATATATTAAACTTTTATATATTAATTTTTTAATATTTATATAAGATTAATAGCCAAAATTAAAACATTTAAAAATAAATTAATACATATAAAATATTTGAGCAAATATTATAAATTTTTAATAATTTTATCTAAAAATAAATATGAAAATTTTTTAATATTATTAAAACCTAAAAATTGCAAAAAATCGGAATTATATATATTTATATTTTTATTTTTTGGACAAATATAATTTATTGTAATTTTTATTTTTGAACAAAATATTATAAAACCGCGAAATATAAAAATGGATTAAGATCATAATATAACTTATTATTAATCGGAAATAGAAAACAAAATTTTAAAAATTAAATAATTTAATGAAACATTTTTTAACAAGATAATATCTTAGTTGATTTAGACAGCGAAAACGATATGTATATCAAATAAATTAAAGGCGAAAGAGCATCAAAAAAATACATAAAAATCAATGACGAGTTTTATTAAGATATTTAAACAAAGTAAAAACAAAGAAATTTAACCTTTAATTGATTACACTAATTTAAATTCAGACTAATAGTTACTACTATATTAAAACTAATATTCTAATTATATATTGATAACTAAAAATATCGTAGCAAGAGAAGTAATGACTTTTCTATTTCCTTGCCTTAATTATTGTGAAAATGATGACAATATTATTAATGAGTTTTAAATTAAAAATTCTTAAGAAAAAAGTTAAAATTAAATACTAAAAGAATGGTTAATAATAAAAAATGCAAATAATTTAGTTGTTGATTTAAGTAATAAAATTTAAACATTGTTTTTATAAACTATTTAAATTTTATAAAATTAATTTGTTTTAAAATTTAAAAAAAAGACGAAAATACCATAATATATTCATTAATAAATAATACTGAAAAGGATATTAATAAAGAAATTTTCATTTGTTTAAAATAATATTTTGAATAAGAAAATGTAAAAATTTAAAGTTTTTAAGAAAGGTAATTTTTTTAAAATAAATATTTTTATATGTAATAATTTTAAAAAATATATTTATATTTTTATAGGATAGATAATATTCACTTAACTTATGATAGTCATATAAAATACAAATATGGAATAACAATAGATGACGAAGTAATTACTTTTTCTTCAATAACTTCTACTTTTAAAAGTTTTTTTTGTCAAAGATGTTATTTATATGATTGCAAAAAACACTAAATGAAATAAGTTTACTCAATTTTTTATAAATATATTTATGCATAATATTTTTTTATTATAATTTACTTTTTCTATAGATTTTTATATAACAAATTTTTTTAGGATACTAATTTTTATTTTCCGGAAACGTTTAATAGTAATGATATAAAATAAATAAGTAAACTCCAAGATTTTTACAACAATTATTTGTTAAAAAATATAAAATACTAAGGAAGTGCTTGCTCAGAATAGTGTTATTTAAATTTAAATATTAACGATTTTTAGTCAGTAAAAAAACTAAAATATACTAAATAAGTTTAATATATATACTAACTATATAAATTTAGTTGATTTCAGATAAATATCAAAATGAATTTGATAATCAATTTTAAAAAGCATATATGGAGTAAGGAATATAACGATTTTCTTACAATCCTTGTAAAATATCATTAATAGATTTATCTTATAATTGTAATTAAATGTTTGTATATTTGATTAGAATAATTATTAATAAAAATAATTTTTTTAACAATAAATCTGTAAAAAAGTCAAAGTCCAAATTAAAAAAAAATAGTAATCGTAATATATATAATAAGTTACAATATTACGAACCTTGTTATCATTATAATTTTTATAATTAACCATCTGATATTTAGTGTTTGAATTGCATGTTATTAAATATTATATAATAAATCATAAATAATATAAAAATTAAAAAAAAAGATGTGCTGAAAGAGGATTTTGTGATATATATTGTGGTTGTGATATTAATGATTGTAAAATAAGAAAAAAAGGATGTCGTTGTATTAATGGAAAATGTAAAACAAACCTTTGTATTTGTTTTAGTTTAGGTATGGAATGTGATCCTGAAGTATTAAATTTTAAAAATAATATATATTAATAAAATTGAAAATAAAAAAGATTTGTAATATGTGCTATGGATGTGAAAAAAAGAACAGATGTGAAAATAATGAATATGTTTACAGAAAATAAGCAGTAAAAAAGATATTTCAATAAAAATATAAAAATAAAATAATATATTTAAATTTAAATTATTAATTAATTCAGAAATATGCTTTTTTAAGTATTGTTTAACACAAAAAAATGTTTTCTCTAAAATTCAATTTTAATATTAATAATTTAATTAAAATTTATTAAATTTTTTTATATTTAAATAGAGAACAGTTATAGGTGTTTCCTCAGCTTGTAACGGTTTAGGATTATATAATACTTAACCAATAAATGAAAATTGTTTAGTAGTTTTATATATAGGAGAGCTTATTAGTGAGGATGAATTAATTATCAGAGAAAGCTGGTTTAAATCTGATTAATTATATAGTTTTATTAAAAATGATTATGAAAAACTTACTGACTCAAAGTTTTTTGGAAACAAAGTATTTTTAATTTATAATTATTGATTGTTTTTATTTTATTAGAGTAGATTTATTAATCATAGTTTTAATTTGTAAAATTGTTATGCCAAAAATATTTATTCAAAAGGAGATTATCATTTAGGATTATATGCTAAATTTTTTATACCTCCTGGAAACGAACTGTTTTTTGATTATGATGCAGATAAAACTTTATTGTAGAATAATTTTTGGATTTCATAAGAAAATAATTTAATTAATAAATTAACTAAAAATAAATAGATTATAATTAAAAAATAGATTATAGATAAATATTGAATAAAAGATATATTTAAAAGAAAATTATATAAAAATATATATAAAAAATTATTTTTAATAAAAAATTATAATAAAAAAAATAAAATAAATTCATAATAAATATTGTAAAAAATAATAAATCATACAATTAAAAAAAATAATTATTAATATAGTAAAAAAAATAAGATTAATAAAAAAATTAAAATATATTTAAAATATAAATATGATATTAATATAAAAAAAATATAAATTTAAAATAAAATTTTTTTATGAAATAAAAAAATAAGAAATAAAAGAAAATTTAAAAAAATAAATAAAAATATTAATAAAATTAAAATATTGTATGTCTATATTATTTAAAATATTTAAATAAAAATAAATTATTTAATATATATTTATATATTTATATATTTATATATTTATTTTTTTTTATATTGCAAAACATTTTTTTTTTATTAGAATAATTTTAATATTTTTAAAGAAGTTTTATTTAAAATTAATTAATGAATAACAATTTAAAATAATAACTAAAATTTAATAATTCTGATTTTATTTCTTTAAATTAAAATGATATATCTAATTAATCTATTAATAATAATATATCTCCTTAATCTATTTAAAATGAAAAATTTTTAGATAATAAATAAATTAATAAATCTATATAGGATTTAAAAATAACATAAAAACAATTAAAAGATGTAGTAATTAAAAGTTTGAAAAAGCTAAATAAACCTGGATAATTTTATTAAAATTTAGAATAAAAAAAATTAAATGACTTTTATAAATCTAATAAAATTTAAAATAAAAATAAAAATATAAATAAAAATCAGCATTTTTCTTCTGTTTTTAGTTCATAATCATTTAATTCAGAAAAATTAGATGTAAATCTGTAAATAATATAAAATGCTTAATAAAAATAAGAAAATTTAAATTAGGATTAAAATAATATAAAAGATTAAATATAAAACATTATCTAACAGCCATATAATAATTAATAATAAAATAATTATGAATTAAATAATAATAATACATTTCCATTAAATTATAATAATTAAATAGATTTTTATAGTAAATAATAAGATTAAGAAAGTTAAATAAAATATAAAATAGAATTATAAGATGATGAAATTAAAGATTTGTAATGGCTAAATCCAAATATTGTATATTCAGAATCTGCAAATTATATATATATTTCAGAATAGTATAGAAATGTATAAAAAAAAATATATATAATATTGTAAATATAATATTTTATTTTTAAAATTAATAGTTATGATAATTAATATATTTAAAATTTCTATAAAAATAAAAAAAATATTTATACTTCAAATCCTACTAAAATTAAAAGATAGTTTATATGCAAATTTTGTTGAATAAATAATGTTTTATGTAATTTAAAAAAAATATATTAAAAAAATTTATTATGAATTATAAATATATAAATAATAATATTAATATTTGTTTAATAGATATAGATGAAATTAAATATATATATAAAAAATATATATAAATAAATAAATTTAAAACAATAATTTAAGTAAATAATAAATAGTGTTAGTTACAATATATATATATATATATATATATATATATACATTTATATATATATTTATATAAATTATTTATACTTTAATTAAATTATATAATATTTTATAATTAGATTTTTATAATAACTTATAATGTATTAAATTTAGATTGAAATATTTCAACTATATTTATATTTTAAAAATATTTTATCTATCATAAATTATAAGATATTTCAATATTAAAATTTTCATAATTTTTTTTTTTCATAGATGATCTAATGATATTTAAATAAAATTTAAAATATTTATATCCTTTTTTATTTAATTATATAAATATATTTATATTATTATTTTAAAAATTCACATTAATATAATTAAATTATAATGCTAATTTTAAATAAATAATCAAAATATATATAAAAATTTAAAATTAAAATATGTTTTTTTATTAAAATATTAAAAAAAGTTAATTGAAATAAAATATAATATGTATATACATTTTCAAGGTTAAAATTTAATTAAATACATTAAAATAATTAAAAAAAAAAAAGTTAACAATAATAATTAAAAATGCAACAAAATATTAAAAATATCAAGTAACTTTATTAAAACAAACATAAACGATCGATTTCAACATAAGCTACATAAAAGTAATATTAAATTTTAGATTAGATTAAATAAAATTAATAATTATAAAATATTAACTAAACCCAGGAAAGTTAATAAAATAAAATTAAATTAAAAATATTATAAACACCAAGGAAGTCATACATCTATAATTAAAATTTTGTAAAAGATTAAATAAATAACAAAACATTTAAATGCAATTCAAAACATTAATAAGAGAAGTAATTAATTAAATATTTTAAAGACTTTTCTTAAAGCAAATAATTATAAACTGAAAACTTAAGATAAGAAAAAGATATTTTTTAATATTAATCTCCAACAAATTATAGATAACGAAAACTGATTTTTTCTTAAATATATAAATCAGAAAATATTAAGCAAAATCAATTTATTATCAAAGGGAAAGAACTAATGAAGCAAGGAGAATTTAATTAAGCTTTATTACAATTTTAAGAAGCTTTAATAAATGATCCTTAATTATAAGAAGCTTAGTATTTATAAGCTATATGTTATCTCTAGCTTGAAAAGTTTTAAAAATCTATAGATTTGTTTAGTGATTTAATTGAAAAGCAGCAAGATTATAGAAGAAATATTTATTTATTAGTGGCTATTTGTTATAAAAAAATAAATTAATTAAATGCTGCCATATAAATTGTAAAATATAATTTTAAAATCAAATAAAGAAATACTTTTATTTTTATAAAATTAATTAAATTTACTTATATTTTTATCAAAACATAATAAATTAAAAAAAGCTAAATAAAGGAATACAGTATTATCCAAAATATTATGATGCATATGTTTATCATGGAAAGCTTTAAGTAAAAACAAAAAGATATGAAAAAGCAATAATAGATTTTGAAATGGCAATATAACTAAAGCCTTTTTGTGGCTTAGGATATATAGGAAAGGCTGATTGTCTAAGACATTTGAAAAAATTTAATGAAGCAATAGAAATATATTCATTTACTATAAAATTAGATTAAAATATTTGCAAAATTGCTTTACAAAAGCGAGCTGTTTGTTATATTGAATTTAAACATTTTGATTAAGCTAGAAATGATCTAAATTCTGTAACATTATTAGTTTTATTTATTTTATTTTTTAATAATAAATAATTAAAAAAAGCTTTTATAAAGCGATCCTACTAATTCAGAAGCTTTTTATTTTAAAGGAATATTATTAATAAAAGAAAGTAATAAAATACATTTATATATAGATATATATTTAAAAAATATATAAAAAAAGACAAATTAAACGAAGCTTTGCTTTCCTTTGAATAAGCAATAAAATATAATAATTCAAGCAAAGCAATTGTAAAATCACTTCAAGAAATAGCAAAAATCAAAATTTAATTTAGAGATTATTATTAAGCTTATTATACCCTTTAAAGAGCCAATTATTTAGATATTGATAATAAAAAGTTAAAAATATTGACAATTTTTACAGATGGAGTGACATTTTTAATGAAAAGAAAATATAAAGAAGGAATTCACTGTTTAACAGAATTAATAAATAAAAATACATTAAATGAATTTTTGCATCCATTAGTATATACACACAGGGCATATGGTTATTTTTGTTTAGGAAAACATCAGAAATGTATAAACGACTTAGAAAACGTATAAAATTTAGACATAGGTTCAATATATAATAAATATATTTGCTAAAGTATTATTTCGTGTGCATAAAACTAATTCGAAAAAGCAATAAAACTTCTTAATTCCGCTAATAAAATATCACCAAAAAAAATGGAGCCTTTTTTTTATAAAGGAATGGTTTTTGTAAAATTTGGCAATAAACTAATAAATAAAAACAGTCATTAAAAAAAATTGTAATATGTTTAAAATGCAATAAAAAATTTTGATAAAGCAATTATTTTAAATGACTAAAATGCTAATATTTATTATTATAGAGCTATCTTAAATTTTTTTTTAATTGAAAATAACATTGTAAATGACAAAATAAATATATATAAACAAATAAACGATGATTTAGATAAAGCAATAGAAAAATCACAAGAAAATATTTCTAATCATTTTTATGTAAGAGGTTTATTAAATGCATATTGCAACTAAGTGAATTCAGCTATAAGTGACCTTTCTATAGCGATTACTTTAGATGATACTTTATCTAATGCTTATTTAAATAGGTCTAAATGCTTCCTATTAACAGGTGATAAGAGTTCAGCATTTGAGGATTTATAAAGATATGTTGACATAAAAAGAAAAACTATTAAAAAGGAAGATGACTCTTCTGATATACATTTATGGTCCGGAAACTTACTTTTTAATATAGGAGCTTTTGAAGATGCTATAAAAGCTTATTCAAATATAAATGGAATAAATAAAAATGAAGAATATTTATTGCTTAGAATAAAATGTTATTTTGCAATGAAAGATTTAACAAGTACTATTGAAGATATTGATAGTTTACTTTAATTGAATAGTAATAATAAGGAAATTTCAATTGATAAAATATGTTTGGAAAGCTTAAAATCATTTATTTGTTAAAAAAACTATTAGGGTTAAAAAGAGGGAATTTAATAAATTAAAAGTATAACTAAACAAAAAAGTGGTTTTTTTTTTAAATGGTCTGATATAGTATTTTACAAAGCTGTGTTTTATTTCTAAACTGGAAATTTCATTAAAGCTATCAAAAACTTTCAAAAATCAATATAAATTAAAGGAGTTGAATGTAATAATAATAATAAACTTTATGAATTTGATTTTGATAATTAAACTTATAATATTTACGAGTTTTATTATAGTTGTGCAGCTTGCTTTATTATGATGAAATAATATAAATAAGCTATTAAATAACTGTAACAATTGAAAGAAATAATACCTAATGAAGGAATAATTAAATAATTAGATTTAATTATCTAAATTTTATATGATGAAATGTAAAATAGTATATTAAGTTCTTAATATTGTAATATACCTATTTATATTATATATAATAATTATAGATTATTTTTTATTATTAATTAGTAGATGATTCTTAAATAAATTAACTTTGCAATATAGAAATTTTTCCTTATAAAAATAGATTTTGTTCAACTTTTAAATCTTAATAAGCACAATTTTAAATATATAAATATTTTGTAAAATAACTAAAATTTTATATATATATATAATTTTAAAACATATAAAAGAAAATAAAACTTTATTTTTGTTTACCTTATGTTGAATATCCTTCAATAAAACCTTAGTTTGATAATTCTTTGATTGAAAACTTTAAAGTATATTATTATAAACATTATCTTTTAAATTAATTTTTAAAGCCTGAATTAGTAGAAAACAAACCTGAGGCACCTTGGATAAGAAAATGTTAAGATGGATTTATTCTTACAGAAAATATATAATATTTTGATAACTTAGATTTATAAACCGAAACTAAAATTGATATTAGTATTTAAATAAGAATAAAAAAAATTATTTTAATTAATTTTTTAGATTAAGTATAAAAATTGGAAACTAATATTATCAGCAATTCATAAATATTAGATTTAAATAACGATGATATAAATAGTTAAAGTTAATGTAATTTTTTTAATTATTTTTTTATAAATAATTATATATGTATTGAATAGAATAAAGTTAAATATTTTAGTCTATAAATAAATAAAATCTAAAAGAGATGTTTAAATTAAACGAAAACGTAGAAAAAAACTAAACTAAATAATCTCAAAAAATTAATGAAATCGAAATTTGTAAATATATAAAATAATCCTTTTATATGAAATATAAAAAAAATATTTTAGAAAAAATAACTTACTAATATTAATTAATTATTTATTTTTTAATTATTTAAGTGTTTGGTAAATATTTTTAATTATTTATATTTTTTTGTAATTTTTAATTACAAATTTCTTTTGTTTTTTTTTATTCTTACAAATATATACAATTTAGAAATATCTTCAAAATATATAAAATAAAAAACAATAATTTGGGATTAATCAAAATCACAAAATTCACTTTTAAAATAAATAAATAAATTTTTTAAAATTAATATTTCAATAAATATAAAAAAATTAAAGTAAGCATACTAAGATATAAAAGTATATAATAAGTACTAAATAAAATTCAATGCAGATGATTTAATGTATTTTAAATTAATAAACAATACGTTATTAACCTATAAGAAATAAATCGGATACCAGTTAATTGAAGTTTATGTTGTAATGAAGTTATTATGAATGAAAGTAAATTAACAAGTAAAAAAAAAATTGTAAATTGAAAAAATAAATTAATAAATAAAAAACAAGAAAAAACTTAAATCATTAAAATTTTAAAAATAGAATAAATAGAAAAAGCTGAAAAAAACTAGTAAGAAATAAAATATAGTAATTAATAAATATTTCTTAGAAAATTAACAAATTATTTTGGTAAAGAATTATTAATCATATAATTAAATTTAGAAAATCATAATAAATTTTTCAATTAAAGATAAAACTAAAAATAAAATAATTTCAATAAATTTAGAACATAAAAATATTAAAACGCAAAAACAAAAAATATTGAATTGATTGAAAAAAAAAATTGTTGATTTTACTAAAAATAATTTTAAAAAATATACAATAGTTAATATTAATTTTATTGTACAGATTAATAAAAAATTGTAATTAATAATTAATTCTGATTCTCACATTGTATATATTTTAAAAAATAAAAGAGTTCAGTGTAATAAATAAAATAATAATAATATTTAAATGAAATTATTAATACATTTAAAATAATAAATTATTTAAATAAAAAATTAAAAAATAAATATATATTTATTTTTATAAAAGTAAATGAATAATTTTAATGATAATATTAAA
Source organism: Ichthyophthirius multifiliis (assembly GCF_000220395.1). Lineage (NCBI taxonomy): Eukaryota > Ciliophora > Oligohymenophorea > Hymenostomatida > Ichthyophthirius > Ichthyophthirius multifiliis. Next base: position 126,233 of record NW_004086788.1, read on the forward strand.
AAAAAATATATCTTAAGAAAGTTTAAAAAACAAATATTAAAAAATATTAATATAAAATATACATATTGAATATAATACTTAAATTTAGAAAAATAATCAAATTTAATAAAGTAATATAATCTAAAATTTTTAAATAAAGTATTGTTAAAACAATTATAATAATAAATAAATGATAAAGATTATTTAAAAAAATAAGTTTGATATTAAAATTATTTAAAATTTGTTAAATAAATATATTAAAAAAAAATTAAGTTTATATTAATCCTAATATAAATAATAATTTAAAAAAAAAAAATGTATTGATTAAATATTTTAATAATTTTATAAATAATATTTTATATTATTATTAAAATATATTTTTGTATTCTATTAATTAACTAAAAGAATAAAAATTATCTAATTTAAAATTTAAATTAATTGTATAAAAAAAAAATAGATATTTATAATAATAAAAAATAATAAATTAATTAATAAAAAAAATATATAATTCTTATTATGACATTTTAATAAAATTGATTTCATTAACTGTTATATAAAAAATTTAAAATAATTATGATTTAAATTAAATTAAATTAAATTAAATTAAATTAAAATTAATTAATATAAAAAATATATAATCTTATTAAATATTATTTGAAATACATCATAATATATATATTAATATATTATTAATTATTCATAAATAAATTAAAAAAATAATTAATTATTCTTTAGAAATTAGAAACAAAAATAATATAATTATATATCAATAACTTAAAAGAATATTAAAAATATAAAGTTGTCCATGAGTAATTAAGATTTACAAGAGATAAATGAAATAAAAAATTAAGATAATGATTTGACAAACTAAAAATATGATTATAATTAAGAAGATGAAAATAAATAAAAAGATATATATGAACCATAAAATGAATATCTTTAAACAATAAATTCCCCTGAAACATTTTAAACTGATGCTTTAAATTAAAAAGCATTTAAATAAAAAAATTCATAACCTAATAGTCCTTAATCTTAAAAAAATAATAATTCAGATAGTAAAAAAGATAATTTTATATTTATTTATATAATTAAAAAAAAAAATAACATTATAAAATTAAATTAAAAAAATATAAAAATTTCAATTAAAAAAGATGAACTAACAAATTTGAATACAAATATGTTATCAAGTTCTTAAAAGTCTTAAAAGAAATAAATCATAGGAGATTCGAATTTTAAAAAAGTAAATGTAATAGCTCATAAAATCTAAAGTTAGAATTATGAGAATATAATATTTAATTTTTAAGATGACGATTAATTATAAAAAAATACTCAGATTTAAATTAATTATGATTTAGAAAAATCGTTATCTATTTAAATGATTTCTTCCTCTCAATATAAATCTCCAGAAAATATATATCCAATCCTTTTAAGCGTAAAGTTAGCAGATAACGAGTTTCTTTAAAAATATATACAATAAGAATAAAATCAAGAAAGAGAGGAAAATAATGAAATATTAAAAAAGGAAGAAAATAAATAATAGTAAAATTTAGAGAATTTATTTAATCCTAAAAGTTAGATTTTAAATTAATAACGATTCCCTTTAGATCTTATATGTGTAGTAGATACATCTGGATCAATGAATGATAATAATAAAATTGAATTATTAAAGAAAGCCCTTTTAAATTTATTAACTCTACTTAGTGAAAATGACCGTATGTGTCTTATAACATTTTCAACAGATGCAGAACGATTAACAAAATTGGTTAATATAGGAAAACAGGAAAACAGGGAGTTTTTAAAAAAATAAATAGAAAAGCTAAAAGGAAAAGGTAGTACAAATATAAACAGTGGAATACATTTAGCATTAGAAGTAATAAAATAAAGATAATAAAAAAATCCTATTTGCAGTATTTTTGTACTTAGTGATGGTTTAGATGAAAACGCAGATATTAGAGTTCAAGCTTCTCTTAAAAAATTTAAATTTTATTAAAATTATAATTTAGATGAAGACAGTTTTACTTTAAATACTTTTGGATTTGGAAATGATCATTGTCCGTTTTTAATGGATAACATAGCTTAATTAATGAATGGAAGTTTTTATTATATTTAAGAGTTGGAGAAAATTGAATAGTGTTTTTTGGATGCACTCGGTGGTTTGTTTTCGATTGTGAGTTAAAATGCATAGATTTAAATTAATTTAAATAATTAAAATGAAGATGAAAATAATTGCAAAATTGTAAAAGTTTATGGGTATGGATGGTAAGAAAAAAAACATAATTCTGAATTTATCATTAATATAAATTAATTTATGAGTGGAGTTCAGAAAGATTTTATCTTCGAATGTTAAGGATAGCTAAAAGAAGGACAAATTTAAGCATTATTAGTGGCAAAAGATATTAATAAATAAATATGTTTTACAAAAAGTTGTTAGTTATAAATTCTAAGTTATTAAAGTAGTTCGGAATTCGAAAAATAGATTGCACTTAACCATTTAAGAGTTAAGGGTGCTGAATATATTGATTAGGCACAAAATATGGCTTCTAATAAATAGTTTTAAGAAGCAAATTAAATTGTTTAGAATATTTTAAATGAAATAAAAGGATAAAATCTATAACTAGAGTTAAGAAATTTAATTAATGATTTGGAAGATATCAAAGGTAAACTTGACTAAAAAGAAACTGAAAAAGCAGGATGGCGTAAGTTTGTATCGTGTAGAAGAATATATATGGAATAAAAATCTGATGGTTATGGTAATTGCTATTAAAATTTGGTTTAAAAATTTATTTTTAAAAAATTCTTTAAAGTTAATAAATGACAAATAATATAAAAAAATATTATTTAAACAATATAAAATACTTTTTAATATTAGAAGAATTTTTTTTTGTATTGATATAATATAATATAAATATTTTTATTCAAAGTTTTTTTATATTAAACTATTTTTTTACTTATAAAATTATATTAATATATGCTTTATTTGTTTTGTTGTTGAAAAAAATTGAAATTTATATATAAATTTAATTAATAAAATAATATATATATTATAAGATTAACATATAAATAACACAAATTTGTTTTTTTAAAAATCATTATTTTTAATTTTTTAAAATACATAACTTTTATTAAAAATTAAACAATATCAATAATTAAATATAAAATTTAAATTTTTTTAACATTTATATTGTACTAAAAAAAATTAATTTTTAAAAAACATAAATATAATATTAATTTATATATAAAGAAAAAAAAGTGAATTATTAAATAATTATAATTATGATATTTAATAAAATATATTATAATAATAAATAATTATTTTTTATAGTTTTTTTATACCTATATCTAAAATAATTGCTGTGATTATACCTATTAAAAATTTAACATTTAAATTAAAAAATTAAGACATTATTAATTTTTTATTTTTATCTTTTGAGATAAACTAAATAAATAAATAAAATTTTCATTTTAAATTATTTTGATTATATTTATTGATAAAATATTATATTTTAATAAATAATTATTATTTCATTATATATTTAAACAATATTTTTACTTTCATAAAAAAAAAATTATATTTGTATATAAATATAAATAATAAAAAAAATAGATTAAAATTTAGTATAAAAAATGTGAACAATAATTAAAATTAAATATAAAAATTTATAATATATGAAATATTAAATAAATAGCATATATTAACTAAATAAATTAACAAAAAGTATTAATTATTAATCTTATGTTTATTGAAATAAATAAAAAATTTGAACATTAATTATAAATTAGTTAGAATTATTTCTAAAAAGTCATGATTTTGTAAACTAATAAAATTCCTAAAAACTTATATAAATTTTGTGAATTAGAATCTCAAATATAAAGGACATATATCTTTAGAAATAATTAAATTATAAATTAGAGAAATAAGAACTTTACAGTTTTTATCATATTTTTTTAATTTATGTTTTTCTATATTTCCTCAAATATTTTATTTACAGATAATCAAACTAATGTCTTTACTAAATAAAAATGTAGTAAAAAAAACTAAAAAATATAAATTTATAATATTCCAGAACTTGAAAAAAATGAATAAGTTTAAAACTATTTTTCATAATTTGAAAGCTATAAGTAAAACTTCAAAACAATCAATTTTTTACATGCAAAAATAAATATAATAAGGACTTTAATTCATTTAAAATATAATTTATTTAGGTTCAACTATATATTGATTTGAATATGGTAGAAAAATCAAAGATTTTTATTCTAATCTAATACATAATATGTAATTATTAAATAAATAAAAAAAAATTGCAAATTATTATCTTTATTTTTATTTTATTTATTTTTAATTAATTTTTTTTTATAATATATATTGTTTATATAGTTTAAAATTTATCTGTCATAATATGTCTCGGCTTAGTTTATTTGCTTTATAAAAATGTATTAAATGACAAATTATTAAATAATATAACAATCTAATATTGGAAAGTTATTTAATATTATTTCTAATGATTTAGGAACGATTGAACGATTGAATTAATTATTTATTTTCCTTTTATGGCTATACGTATTCATATATTATTTTTAATTTCTGCTATCATTTCAAACGGAAGTTTTTTATATTTATTTCTTTACAAATTTAAATAAAATTATTTAAATTAAATATTTTGAAATGAAAAATAGATATCAGACAAAAAAATTGATAAATAAAAAAAATATTATAACATTAACTTCATATAAAGAAACAATAGGGAAATATATTGAAGCCTTTTAAAAATGTAAGGATTGAAAAAATCTTGTTGGGATTATATAAATACATTTAGAGTAAAAAAGTCAAACTGTTTTTAATATAAATTCTTTATAGAGCAAATTCAGCAGTTTTTATATTAATAGCTGCTTTTATACGAATCGCTATTGTTAACTATAAAGATGAAGTGGAAATAAATAGCTCTAAAATATTTTATTTAGTATAATTACATAGTCTTAAAGGAATTATTTTCTTATCTGGAATTAGAATAGGATTTTTATTTCAATATTAGAACGTTTTGCAGAATCTATTTTGCATAAAACAATTTAAATATAAATTATGATTTTAATAAAATTAGAAAGGAATTTCTTTGAAAAACTAAAGAATTTAAAATGTAAATAAAATGCATCCAATAATTATATATATTAATTAAATAGTTTTAAAAATATATAATTTATCAACTTTAGCTTCATATGTTATTTAAGAACTCGGATTAAACATCCACATTATAACCTCTCTAATTTTTGTTTATTTACTCTTATTTTTTTATATTATTTATCATATTTGTATTTATATATACTATTTAGTTTTTTAATATCAAGTTCTGTAATAACCATAAATTAAAATATTTATTATATTACAATATGAAAATGATTTTTTTAATATTTAAATGTAATTTGTGTTGAAAATTGTTAATTATAATATAAAATAATAATAATTTATATTTAGCTAAATGATATTTCTTCTGTAATTTTTTAACAAATATATCAAAATTATAAGGTTTATTGTCTCATTTATAGTTAATTGATTTTTTTTTTAAAAAAAAATTATGAACATATAATATTATTTTTTTAATTTTATATATTTATTTTAATAGAGCTCATAGGATTTTTAATTTATAAAATGGATTAGCATATAAATATATTTTTTTTAATTTAAATATTAAAGATTAATATAGCAAATATTAAGTTTAATAATAAATTTTATATTTGCAATTTATTCATTTTATAATCTTTTATATGCTTATAGAAATTTCACTGTCTTCTTTTTATTGTAAATTATTTATTCTTTTAATATATGAATAAAAAATTTACAATTTTATTTAATCCATTGTTTAAAATTATTAATAATATTTTATTTATAAGAAATAAAAATTGTTTATTAAATTTATAAATTAGATTAAAATAATATTTATAGTATATTATTTTTTTTCAAAAAAAATAAAAATAGATTTAAAATAAAAAGCTTATACTTAAATGATTTAAATCATCTGGATATTAATTTTTTGTGCATATTTTTAAATAAGTTTTTAAAATAATTAAATAAAATAATTTAATTTATATGTGTATCCTATTTATCCTTTAACTTATTGCGAAATAGGAAACAAACTATAAATAGATAGTAAAAATCCATAAATTAATTAAAAGGATTTTTAAGGTTATGAGTTCGATATTGTTATGTAAAGAAAAAACAATAATACAAATATATATATAAAACAAAGTTTTAAAGCATGAATATATATTTTTTATTATAAATTAAAATTAAAATAATTCATTTATATATAAAAGAAAATCGCTAATATTTATTCAAGAAACATATTAAATTAATGTTTTGTGTGTATAAGAGGATGATCTTATTAAAAATGTATAAAATATTTAGTAAAATTCTATTTAAATAGGAATTGGGAATCAGAAATTATTAAAAAAAATAAACATAAATATAAAATATCAATTCCTTTTCATAAGAGTACTTTTAAAATGGTTGTTAAATAGAATAAAGTAAATACATATTGGATTTTTTTAATTCCTTTAAGTGTTGAAGCTATATTTTCTTATATGGGATCAGGTATTTTAGTTGGAATTTTGATCTGGTTAATGGAAGAAAAAGTATGGAATAGACCAAAAAAAGAGCACATTTATAATATTTTTGAAGTTGTTTATGATGTATTTTTAAGTTTGTTTTTCACTAATATTATAAATTTAAAATAAGTTAGTTCAAGAATTATTTTATGGTTTTTTTGGTTTAATATTTTCGTTTTTACAATTATTTATTAAGCAAACTTGACAGAAAAAATTTATTTATATGCATAAAAACGTTATAAATCTAAAAATTTATTTTTTATATATATAAAATTATTTTACATAATTATAGCAAACTATGAAAGCTTTTCAGATGCTTTAAATAAAAATGCTAAAATAGGTTTATTTGATACATACGGATATGAAATACAATATTTAGAATTAAAATAATAAAACATTATATATTATAAGTAAGATCCTTAAAATATATCTGTAAAAAAAATAAAATAATTAAATAAATCATAATTTAATGAAAATAATAAAGTAAATGTTTAAAGACTTATAAGATGATAAGATTGATGCTATATTAGGGGAATAATTTATTGTCGAGCATTATTAAACTTATTATTGTGATATGTTTACTATAGATGAAGTCGAATATGTTTTTAATTATATTACTTTATTTTCCTAAAATACTAATTAGTAATTTATATAGTTATATAATAATTACTTAAAACTATAAATTGATCAAAATCCTATCCTTGAAAAATTAAAATAGGTAATTAGTTAAAACGAGGAAATATAAAAATGTAATATTGATGAAGATAAAATAAAAATCAATATAAATGAATTATTAGGTTTATGGATTATTTTAGGAAGTGTTTTTTTATTCTTATTTATACTTTGGATTTTAAAAAAAATATTTAAATGGAAAATAAGTTATTATATGAGCTAATATTATACTTATTTAAGTTAAAAAAATAATTTTTATGAAGAATAATTAAATGTACTAATAAATTAAGAATGCTTAAGTAAATTTTTTATATATTTTATTATTTCTATTTTATATTATAATAAAAAAAGAGATTTTAGATAGTTATAAATAAATGCTATTTGAAGAAATATTATAATTTGAAAATAATTTAATGTTATAGAACTTTTTATAAAATAATCAAATGATTGAAATCATAGATGGTAGTAATAATTAAAATTAAGAATGTATTAACAATGATGTAAACTAAGGCTTAAGCTAAATTGATAGTAATTTACTATATTTGTAATAAGCAAATTCAGCGAAACCAAAATCTAGTGTCTCTGGAAGAATTAAAAACGTAAAAACCAAAACTATGAATTCTATAAATGATGAAACACATAATTTACGATTAAATGCAATTAAACTTAATTGAAATATATTTTATAAATAATTTATGGCAAATTATATATTTTATTTATTTGAATTATATTCCAATTTAAAATAAGATTTTTAAATTAAACTATAAAGTAAATCAAATTTATTTTACTATATAAAACATAAATTTATAATTATTATTATTCTCTTAAATTAAATATATATTTAAAAAACTTATTTTTTTGTATATCAAATTTGAATCTTCAAACTTAATTTTATATATTATTATATAAATTAATTTGAACTGCTTTTATTAATTTCAAATATTTTTTAATTTGTTTTCAATGTATTTTTTAAAAAAAAATCCAAATCAAGATAATAAGGATATTAACTATTTTTTCATGTCTCCTATTTATTTTATTTAATTGAATTTTTTTGAAAAATAATATCAATAAATAAGTAATATTTGAAAAATTAAATAGTTTTAATTATTTAAGCAAATATTAAAATATTTAGAAATTTATTTTTAAATTAAAAATGGTTTTTTTCAATAAATATCTAAATTTAATAAGGAAAGCTGATCTGTTTGGAATTCCTGTCAATTTTAATATAAACTAATAGGATAAATATAAAACTAGTATCGGAGGATTCTTTTCATTAATAATGTTAATGATTGTTTTCATATTTTTTTGGACAAGTATTTAAATATTTAATTGTTTATTTTATTTAAAAAACTAATAATTAATATTTGTATTTAAAACAGAGACTATAGATTTTTTAACAAAGTAAAATATAATTATTTAGACAAAGACCTAATTTATATAAGATCCTCCAGCTAAAAATATTACTAGTAATAGCTTTATGTTTGCGATTAGATTAGATTAAGATGACTTTATAAAAAATCCTTTTTTTAATGTAACTTTAATTAAAAGGTATAAAAATAATTTATAAATATTAAGAAATATTTTAATTAGCAATATTTTATTTTTTAAAAAAATTTAAGGCATTATTATTTTGATGATTAAAATAAAAAATAAAAAAAGTATACCAATAGAATTAGAATAATGTAACGAACATCATTTTAAAAAATTTGATAGTTAATTCTACAATTTTACTGAGTTCTTTATTTAAAATAATTACGACTTTTTATGTCCAAAGTAAATACAAAACTGAAATTTGAATATGTAATATATTATTTTTAAATATAGATTTGACTATTTAATTACTCTTTAAGGATAATTTAATTCTTAGACTTTTTAATTTGCTAAATTTGAAATAAAATTATGTGATTAAAAGAATCAAGGTTAAATATAAATAAAATATATATACTTATAAATTAATTTTATCTTTGTATTTATGAAATTTAAATAACACTTACTTTATAAAAAAGTAATTGGAAATTGTCACTCCGAAGAAAAGGTTGAAGAGTATGTTAAATAGTAAGGAGGATCGGTGGGTGTTGCATTAGTTATAACAAGCAGTATATTGAATCAAGAAAATTCAAAAAATTATAATCAATATTATTTAAATGAAGATCATTATTTTACTTTTGTTCCGAAAAAAATGAGAAAAAACACAGATACATATTTAAGAACTGTTACTATATAAACTGATGAAAGTCTGACTCCATACTAAAATATTTATAATGAAAATATAGAACTCTATGAATTAAATGATATGAAAACAACAACTGAATTAGATAATAATACTAATACTTATATATAAATATATTTAAGAGCTAGTCAAATCTATAAAATATACTAAAGAAGTTATTAAAAGATTAGTGACATGTTAAGCCACTTAGGAGGATTCATATAAATTATTTTCGTTTCAATAAGGTCAATAAAAATAAAATAAATATTAATTATTATTACGTTTATATTTGAATTATATATTATAAATTATTTATTAATAAAAAAATAGTATTATCATGATTTAATATAATAAGTTTTAATTTACATTAGATTTAGCCAATGAATTATATTAATTTGATTTTGAAGATTAATAAAATAATTAAATAGAAAGCAATAATTAAGAAATATAATAAAGTTAAATATAAAGAAATTCTTCTGATTTCAAAAATAATTATAAATTGTTAAAAAAAAATAGTGAAAATACATAGGTTACGTTTAATATAAATAATAATGATAAAAATGTAAAATAAAAGATTATTATTTTATATTTTTATTTATTAAATATTTAAATAAGATTACTAATATTGAAAATTATATAACTAATAATAATAATTAAAAAAATTAGTTTATAAAAAATAATAATAATTAAGAAATACCAGATCAAAAACATGATAATATAAAATAAGAAAATCAAAATAATAATAACAATAGAAATTAATTGAATTCGGAAAATAAAAATTAAGAAGAAACAAAGTTAAATTAAAAAAAGTGTAATGTTTTAGACAAGGACATTAATGAAATCGATAATCATAAAATCTTTGAATTTAATCATAATAATTTAGATAATAATAAAAACAAAATAAATAATTTAATAGACAATAATATTAATTAAAATGGTCTAAGTTTATATTCAAACTTAAGCAATTAAAAATAACAAAAATCAATTGAAAAGTTTAAATTTATTGTTAAAAAGTTAGGAAAATATATAGTTTGTGTTAAAAGATTCTAAGCTATTGGATATTCTAAATAAATGTTTTACTAATTAAATTAATTGAAAGGCTTGAATTTATAATCTAAAAAAAATTATATAATTGAATAGTTTTAAAGAATAGTAAATCTAAATTACAAAAATAAATTATAATTCTGTTAAATATTTAATTTTTGTAAAATAAATAAACTTAGATATGAATTATTATAAAAATCTAAACAATAAATATCAAAAGATTTAGATATATTTCTAATTTTAGATAAGCTGTAAGAAATAGATAAATTAAAATAAATTTTTTTAAACGAACAGCAATTAAATCTTTTTAATTTTATATAAAAACCAAAAATATCAAGAAAAAATTAAATAAATTTAAAATAAGTATTTAAAGCAAATATTTATAGAAATACATAATAAAAAATTTCAACTCAATAAAGTCCTCTTTAAAATAAATAAACAAGTAAAAAAAGATTTAATTCACTTTTTAATTTAAAAGATAAGTTTTAAAACATAGAAGCGTTTTAAGTAAACTTATATTAAAATCTTCAATAAAATATATTATTCCATTTATTTATAGAAATTATTTTAATCTTATTATTTATTATTGGATGATAATGATGCAATGAATTAAATGTATAATATAATATATTTTAATATAAATTTTTTATTATATACATATAGATTGAATTATCGATTAATATAATCTTTAGGTGATGATATTTGCCAAGTTTTTGAATTATCAAAATAAGTTTTTGAATCTGAAAATTAGAAATAACGAAAACTACTTTAATACTCTAAAATGTTAAAGTCGAAGAAAATTGGATCACTTTATATGAGACCTAAAATAATATCAGATTTTAAAATAAATTTAAAAAATTAAATCGAAGGTTAAAAACTATCTCCATTTAAAACATAATTTTAAGACATTTCATTTAGCAATTAATTTTAAAATTAAATAATTTGTTTTGAAAATAAAGAAGAAATTAAATCGTTACCCGAAGTACCTTAATATGATATAGATTTTAATTCTAAACAATAGTAATTATTAAATATATCATAATGTGGACATAATTATTTTAATTCTAAAGATAAATAAAAAATGTTTTAAATATGAAAAAATAAATCTTTTATATACACTAAATATACTATTTCTAAATATATTCAAATTTATGTAATTTGTAATATAAATTTTATAAAAATATTATTTTTTTAAAATAAATTAATAATTAATATTAACTTAATATTTTATTTTTATCTTTATTTTTTTAATTATTTTTAATTTAATATTTTTTTATTCAATTTATTTTTATAATGTTTCTACTTACTAATTCTATTATTTTATTATATTTAATATAGTAAATTAAAATGCTTATATAGTGATTTGAATACAAAATATAAGTAGTATTTAAATTAAATAATTTTTTTTATTTTTTTATATGTTCTTTTAATAAATAAAAGTTATAATTAATTTTTTAAAAGTCTAAATTTAAATAAATTAGAAATAAAATTATTATTTTATTTGCTATTATTTCAATTTTTTTGTTTATTATTTACATATTTATTTCTGATTTATATTTTTTTTAACTATTTTTCATTATTACAAAATTAATTTTATTATGTCCTTATAGTTATTTCATACCAAAATAGAATTTAAATATATTAATTTTTCTAACTAAATATTAATAAGAAAATAAAATTTAAATATATATTTGAATAAAATAATAGAGGAAAAAAAAAAATATATTTTTTAATATAAAATAAATAAATAAACAAATTTAAAAATAATATATACAATACAATAAATTTATTTACAAAAAAAAAATGCATTAAAATTTTTAAAACCATGACATTTAAGTTTCTTCTTAATTTAACTCTTATAAAAACTTTTACCCTTAACAATAATATTAGCAAAATTACTAAAACCCTTTTAATTAAAATGCCTAAAAATAAGATAAAAAACAAAAGTAAAAAAACAAAAAATTAAATTAAATTATAAAAAAAAAGAAATAATGATCCACAAAATATAGGAGCAAACCTTTAATAAATCGATTGGTCAAAGGAAACAATGCAACCTTTCTAAAAAGTGTTTTACAAAGAAAACTAATAAGTACGTCCCTAAAATGAAATAGATGAATATTATGAAAAAAATAGTGTTTCTGCAAAAAGTCCATATGGGAAAATTCCTTCCCCTTTCTTAAGTTGGTCAGATGCCCATTTTCCTAATTATGTAATGACTGAGGTACAAAATGCAAAATTTGAAAAGCCATCTCCAATTTAAGCTTTATCTTTTCCAATAGTATTGACTGGGAGCGATTTAATAGGAATAGCAGAAACAGGAAGTGGTAAGACTTTAGCCTTTTTACTCCCAGCAATAGTCCATATAAATGCTTAACCAGCAGTGAGAAGAGGAGAAGGCCCAATAGTATTAGTACTAGTTCCAACAAGAGAATTAGCAATGTAAATTGAAAATTAATCAGAGAAGTTTGGGAAAACTTCAAAAATAAAAACTGCTTGTATATATGGAGGCGCAGATAAATTTCCATAAAAAATTCTTTTATAATAAGGAGTTGATGTAATAATAGCTACCCCAGGAAGACTTATTGATTTTTTAGAAATGGGAGTTACAAATTTAAAAAGGGTGACTTATTTGGTTTTGGATGAAGCTGACAGAATGCTTGATATGGGATTTGAATTACAAATAAGAAGAATTTTAGGTTAAATAAGACCTGACAGATAAACACTAATGTTTTCAGCAACTTGGCCTAAGAATGTGTAAAATTTAGCTTCTGATTATTGTTAAAATCAACCTGTTCATATTTAAATGGGAAAATTCGAACTCTCTATTAATGATAGAATTAAATAAATTGTTTATGTTGTTGATCCTTCTAAAAAATAAAATTTGTATAATTTTATATTTATATTTATATTTAAATTTAAATTTTTAAAAACAAAGATTAATTAAATAATTGGATTAACTTACTTAAAAAGATAAAGTTTTAGTGTTTGCTTAAACAAGAAAAGGTTGTGAAATACTTAATAGACTTTTAGAAAGTGAAGGATTCAAATGTATGGCTATTCATGGAGATAAAACTTAAAAAGACCGTGATTATGTAATGCATAAATTCAAAAATGGAGATAATAAAATTCTCATAGCAACAGATGTAGCTTCTAGAGGTTTAGATGTTAAAGATGTTTCACATGTTTTCAATTTTGATTTCCCTAAAGTTATGGAAGATTATATTCATAGAATAGGTAGAACGGGTAGAGCAGGGGCTTATGGAATTGCTGTTTCTTTTCTTGATCCTGATGTTGATAGAAAAATAGCTAAGGAATTATTAAAAAATTTATAGGAAGCAAAATAAGAAATTCCTGATGATATTTTAGAGCTTGTTGATGTTTGTAAGCATTTTTTAAAAAATAAAAATTTAATATATATTTATTCAATAAGCATAAAATCAAAGAGGATAATACAAATAAATTTCATAAAGTTATTATGATATAAAGAAAGTTTTCACAGATAAAACAAATGAAGAAAATAATCAAGATCAAAATAAAAGGGATAATAGAGAAAGGGATAGGTCACCATCCATCAAAAAGAAAAATGATAGCCGATATAAAAAAGACTCCCCAACTAACTAATAAGATCTTTAGTAGAATTCTAAATTAAGGGTTTCCAAGTTCTCACAACCAAATTAAGACAGTAACAGAAACTTATAATACTAAAATTATCCTTAAAATGTTTCTTAATATGATCCAAGTAATTATTATAATATGCTAAATCCTTAGTCTATTGCATATTTATAATAATAATAATAGATGATGCTTGGATTATATTAAACAAATTAAGGATAGTCAAATTACTAATAAATGTATTCACTATAATAAATGTATGGAGTCAATTAAGATTATAACAACTCAGTTATAAAAAAAGGTGAATAATAGTAATAAAAAACAAACGATGAATAAAATCAAACAAACGAAGAAAAGAACACACAAAATAGCTTTTAAGAATTTTAAAATCCTAATTGAAATATTTTTTTATTATTTTAATATATATTCTATTAAAAAGAAAGAAAGAATATTTTAGGTTTTAAAAATCTTAAAAGTAAAAATATATATATTATTTTTGATAAATAATTTTTATTTATTTTTTATTTTTATTTTAATTTTTCTTAAATATTATGATCTGAAATTATTTTTTTAATTTTTTTAATTAATTTTTTGTAATATAAGTATTATTATTGGATTTTTGAATAGAAATTTTATCTGTTTTAATAATAATTCTTTTAACAAAGTATTAACTAAAATTCAAAACATAAAAATAATAATAAAAAATAAAGGTACAATGAACAACTTTAAGTAATTTATAATGATAATATTTAGAATTATGTATTTTCTTTCTTTTAATTTAATATTATAAATATTAAATTTTTCTGTTTAATTTATTTTTAGTAAAAATAAATATAATTATAATAAAACCATAAAAAAAATAATAAAATTTATAATTATTAAATATTAATTATAAAATTTATTAACTATAAATATTCTTATTATTAATATGGATTTATTTTATATTTATTAATTTATATATTTCATATTGTGATGAAAAAAATTGGGTAATTATGACTTATATTGATTATAATTATTACGTTTTAAAAAACTGAATATATATATATATATAAAAAATAATAAAGATATATATATATATATATATATATATATATATATATTTAAAATATATTTTTTTATTTTTTTATATATATATTTTCTCATTTATTTCTATTTTTTTTTATTTAATTTATTTTCAAATTTCAAATAAATGAACTTTTTAATCGTAAGAAGATGTAAGCAACAATGTTTTTCCGCCTACAGCGACAAACTATATACTAGATACGTTTTCTTCATGTCCAATTAGTGATCCTATAGTTTTAGGACTATATTAATTTTGTCTTTTAAATGCTTCCCATACTCTTGCACTTCCGTCCTTTTTTAAGATAATATCTTACAATTTATAATTAAATTTAATATTTACTCTGCATGAAGTTATTAATAATTATTTTTCACCATCTATATTCAAACATTTAATAGGATCCATATGGGCTATGAATTCGTATTCTTTCGTTAATGTTTAATTTTTTGGACTTAATTCTAAAACATTTACATATCTAGACTTTTATATATATAAATATAAAATCATATATTAATTGTTTTACATCTAATCCAACAAATATTTTATATTTTTGTTTTGAAGTTTCTCTAAAATCTAAATCACAACACCATGCCTTAAAACATATTTAAATTTATTAATACATTTATTTAGTAAAATATAATTTTTTATTTTATATTAAAAATGTTAAAATTAAAAATAATATAATGAATAAACTATAATTACCCTTTCTTCTTCATTATATGATCCAAATTATGCAATTAAATTAAAGTTTTTTGCATCAAAAATTTTACAAATTCCACCGTATTCCGAAGTACATAAATAATTACCATCTTTAGACCATTTTATATTATAAATAATTTTGTTTTCACCTTTTAGAAAATAATTAAAAAAATAGAAAAAATAATAATAATAGTAATGATAATACTTTCAATTATTTTCATAGCTGTTCCTTTACGAGTATCCCAAATAATTAATCTCTAATCTTCTCCTCCAGAAGCAATTAATTTATTATCTTCATTATATTAACAAAAATATACTTTATTTAAATGTTCTTTTAATGTAGATGTTGGTTTTCCTTTATTTAAATCCCAAATTATCAATGTTTTATCTGGAGATGCACTCAATAATTATTTTCCGTCATTTGAAAATTATGTACTCCATACTCCTTAACTATTTATTAATTTATTAAATTAATTTGTTTTAAATTTACGAATGTCCTCTTAATAATTGTGTTTCTTTAAATGTATTTAGATCCCATAACTTTATAAGATGATCATGTGAACCTGTAGCAAAAGTATTAGGATTTTATTTTGAAATAGATAATGTTTCTATTGAATTTAAATGAGCTTTTTCTATTGATTTTATAGGATGAAATTATTTTTAAAACCAATTATTTTAAAAATATGAATCGTCTTACATTTTATTTTTCTTAGAATAATATTTTTATAATTAAATAATTTAAAAATATATAAAATAATAAATTAATTATATAAATATTAAATTAGATATTAAAATTATTATTTTAATAAATATATATTTTATTTTAAATTTTAAATTTATATTTGTAATAAATTGCAATAATGTCTATTAAAATAAATTATTTACATCAATAAACATCATTTAAAGCTATTTTTAATATAATTATTTTTCTCTTCTTCATATTTTTATTCTTTAATAAATTTATTAATGGTTTCCCACTAATTTTAATAAGGAATTACTTAATTATCCTAATAACTTTAATAAAATTAATCATCTTAATTGTTTTAATGCGTTTAATTAAAACTTCTTTTTTATAATAAATTTGACTTATTAGCCTCATCTTCTTTTATTTACTAATTCATAAAGTTCTATAAAGTATGAAGCAAATCATGATTATTTTAATGGTAATTATCAATTATATCATTCATTTATACATTATAATGATTATCTTTATTATTTTATATATTCTGATTGTCATTAACATAATTTTTATTATGCATAAAAGATAATTTCTAATTGCGATTTTTTTCATCAGATTATTCCTAAGTTAAGAAATCTTTTTCTAATAAAAAAATTAAATACTAATAAAAATATACATATATAATAATATAAATTTAAATATATATTTTTATCATATAATTAACCATAATAATTTACCTTAATTATGTTTTTTTTGTAAAAAACTAATTTCCGGAATTTATTTAGGACCAATATAAGTAAGAAAAATACTAAAAAGCTTTTCAACTTTTTTCTAGTTATTTTCTCTATATTTAAAAAAAATAAAAAATTATTGAAATAAAATAAACATATTTAAAGTAAAAAAATATCTAAATATAATTAATACTTTTTCTTATTTAATTCATTCCATAAAAGTTTATTATCGGATAAAATTTGAGAATTTTAAGCTATTAAAACACTACAAGCTTTTTCTAAATTTTATTATTTTTGTTATAATTAATTCATCTAACAAATTTTAAAAATAAAAAATAAATTATATTTAATATTATTACTTCTTTATTTAAATATTAAAAATCACTTTCTATTTTCTTATGATCTTTCCATATTAATTATTCATTATTTTCTTGAATCGTATTATTATCATTCATCTTTCTTTTAATTTCACATAACAAATTTCTTTTTTGTGTGTTTTATTTTTTTTAAAAAAATGTAATTTAATTCACATTTATAATTTTTTACGGATATCCCCTTCTAAAAAGTTTATGTTTCCATTCATTTTATTCATTATCTTATCTTAATTTATGAAAATCATACATATTTAGCTTTTCAAAGTTTAATAGTTTTAATTATTTTATAATTATTATACTTATCTAACAAACGATGCAAATGTATTAGTTTTAAAATATTTTGGGAGCACTTTTTCTGCAAAAAGTTATGGACTTTTAATTTTAAATGAACGCCCGTCTTAACTCCAACTAATAATATCAAAATATTCTGAATTCTATTTAAATAATATATTAATTCTTTTTATTGATTAATTATAAAAATTAATTTTTTTTTTTTTTCTTTCAATTTTACATCCAAAATTTTATATGTTTTTGATAGAAATCCTGGAACAGTAGAAGTATTTCTAATTGTGCTTTTTTTTCTCATAAAATTTGTTATAATAATTAAATTATTTTTTATAATATTCTTTTCTTCTAATTATTTTATAAATTTAATATTTTTGTTTCAAAAAATAATAAATATTATCATATAATTTATTATAAAATTCTTTTTATTAATTTAATTTTGTTCTAATTAATTTCTATTTTGTAAATAAAATTATTTTATTATAAAAATAAACAATTATTTATCATTTCATCTTTTTTATTATTTAAAAGAAAAAAAGTATTAAATTAAAAGTTTTCTTAGTAAAACTAAAATAGCTTTATATTATTAATCTATTAATTCATTTTTTAATAATAATAATAAGATTATTTTAGAAAAATGTTTATGAACAAATAAAATATAAATTATTACTTAAAAATATTAAATATTATGAAAAATAATTTTTATTATTTATTTTAATCTAGTATATTACTTAAAATAATGTTAATTTTAAATAAACAATACAAAGATACATTTTTTTATCTTCTTTAACAAGTAAAATATAATAATTAATATTCATAAAAATTCATATTTCTTTATTTTTATCAATTCCAAAATCAAGTATTTTATTCTCTCTTTTAGAATAGTTTATAACCTAATCTTTATATTCTTCTTATATTTCAACTCCTTAATTATATTCGTTCCTTAAACCTTCTAAAAAATCATCTCTTGTATCGAAATCTCCTTCTTCTTCTAATTCTTCAAATTTATATCTTTTATTTTTCACATTTTTTATTTTTGTTTATTTTTTATTTATTTTAATTTACTTATTTCTTTTATCTGGAACATCTGTTATTTAAATATTTTCTGCCGTAATTTTATCGCCTTTCAAAGCTTTTCGAATATACTTTTGAAAAGAATAAATAATAATTTTTAATTGTTATAATTTAAAATATAATTATATTTATTAAAATATATAATAATAGTAATATGTGCTTAATAATATTTAAATTAGTTTATAATTGCAAAATAAATAATACATCATTTTCTTTTTCAATTTCTTATTCTTTTAAAGTTTTTACTTTAAAGACTGTCCTATTCATTTTATCTAATTATAATTCCATTTTATATATTATAAATGTAGAGAATGTTAGAAATGCTAAAAAAGGAAATGTATCTTTCATAAATATTCTGAATTTTCTAGTTTAAAAGTATTAAAACTTTTCATAAAAAAATAATTATAATTTTTCTAATTTTGTTCTCTATTAAAATTAGTGTGTATATGTTTCTTCTGCATGTAATTTTCGATAAACAAATTCTTTTTTTTCATCTTTTGTTGGTTTCTTATCTAAGTCTACTTATATATTTTTTTTTAAATAATTTCTTATTCTATCTTCTGGATTATCACTCATTTATATTTTTATTTACTTTTATTTAATAATAAATATATTTAATTTGAACAAAAGATTTTTATATTTCTAATTAGTTTAAAAGCTAATATTAAATTTTAATTTAAATAGAAATAAGTAATTAAAGTCAGAAAAAAGAAAAAATTAATACTATTTTATTACTTATTCATAATGTTTTTTATTTTTACAATTTTTTTAAAAAATTCAATAAAAAAAACAATAAAAATGGCCTTTTTTTAATTGAGTTTTCACAAAAATAAAAACTAAAGAAAAAATAAAAAAATCAATATTTAATAAATAAAAATTATAAATGAATATTGAATAGTAAAAAAATATTAAAATTTAACTAAGTAAAAATATTTATAAAAATATTGTATTTATCTAGTTTATATTCTATTTAAACTCAGTTAATAGTTAAATAAATATTATGTTTGAAATTAAAGAGTTTTCATGAAGATTGTAAAAATTAGATATTTATTTGTTTTTGAATTATTCAAGAAAAAATATGTTTAAATCAGTTATTTACAAGTCCTCACATTTATTATAAGAACAGGTCTGTAAAGTTATCTTCATGTTATAATAAATTATATTTATAATATTAATAAAACATATTTAATTATATATTAAGATTAAATATTATATTATTAATTTTATTTATTGTATTTTTTTTATGGTTTTTATCTTTAATTATTTATCAAACAAAATAATTTTTTTATTTTTTTGATTATTTGATTTAGTAATTTAATTTTTTTAATTATAATATGTTTTCTTTATTAACATTTTAAAAATTAATTTAATAAATATTTTTTTATCAAAATTTAATAATTTATTTTCATTTGGAAAAATAAAATATGATTCAAACAAATATTTAAACATAATAATATGAAAACATGTAAATTAAAAAAAAAGTTACAACTTTTTTTATTTATTATATTATTTAAATATCTTGTGTTTTTTCCTTATTATTTTATAAATTATTTTATTCTATTAGATTTTTTTAATAAATATTTTTAGTGATTAGAATAAAAAGGTTTTTCAGGGATTAACCATACATCTTTTTAAAATTGTCTTTTTTCTTTTTTAATAGAGTTTATTTTTAATAAAGCTCCCCAAACTTACTTAATGATATTTAAGTTTGGTGACTTTTTTTACTTTGAGAAACATTATAATACATCTATTTTATTAGTTTTAAAGAAATCTTTAACATAATTCACTATAATATTTAGATAATTATTTAGTTAAAAAGTTAGGTTGTCTTTTAAAATAACAATTTTCTTTTATTGGTTACATTATTTTTTATTATTTTTAAGTATTTCTATGAATTTAGGCAAACATCATATTAAAACCAAAGCAACCGGAAATTTTCTAGTAATCAATCTCAAAACCATGATTTCTTTTACTAGTATTTAGATTTTCTGCCTAAAAAGTTCTTACTTTTTACCTGATCTTTAAAAATAAATTTTATCTTGTACTTTTTTCTAAGTAACCCTCTGCATTACTAAATTTTTTATTCTACATTTAATTTCAAAAGAGATGCTTTTTTTGTTTTATAAATGCATCATAGCCCAAATAGTTTATAAAAGAATAATAGCAAATTATACATTATTGTAGTTAATGTTTTTATTTTTATAAATATCTGCTGTTAAATAGCAGTCTGGTTCAATTTCAATTTCTATCTTCTAGCTTATACCATTTTGATTTTCTAGGTTTATGAATCTTATCATTAGCTTTATATATTATTAAATATTAGATAATCATATTGATTTTTTTATAATTTAATTTTATTTTAAAAACTTAATTAACAATAAAAATATAATTATTTTTTTTTAGCATATTTTTGTTCATTAAGTTTTTAAATAAAAATTACAAAAAAAAAAACATCTTAAACAAATAATAAATATAAAATAAAGTATTATTATAAATTCATCTTTAATTCTTTGTTTTAAAAAAATAATTATAATAATATATATGAAAATAATTTTAAATAGTTAAAAAATTAATTAAAAATCTAAAAATTTTCAATATATATTCACGAAATAATAAGTAAAAATTTAAATATTAATATAAATATAAATTTAAATGTAATAGTTTTAAAATACTTAAATAAAGTAACATATGACTTAAAAATCAACATAAAATGGTTAAATAGATAAGTATATATATGAAGAAAAAATATATTAAAAAATTACTTTTATTTTTTAATTTATTCAAATTAAAATTTAGTGAAATAAAAACAAATAATGATAATTATTATGCTTTAAGTGAAATGTAACTTTTTGAAAAAATTACATCTTTGGCAAATAGTGAATGCAGAGATTATTTATAAATTATTGAAAAATAAATCAAATGATAAAATTAATAAAATCATGAAAATATTACATAAAATAAAGAATAAACATTAGATTAATAAGAAAATTAAATATAAATGAAACATTTTTCATAAAATAAAATAGATTAACAAAAAATTTTAATGTTCAATTTATAGTTTAAAAAGATTTTATAAAATTTCCAAAATAAATTCTTGAACGAAAAATAATTAATTCTAGCAGAAAATAAATAAAAAGATGATTAAATTAATTAATTAAAAAGTATTTAATGTAGCTTGAATAAAAAAATAGATATTTTAACGGAATAAAGCATTTAAAAAAAAGAAGAAATTGAAAAATTGAAAAACAATAATAAAAAATAAACAAAAGATTTTGAAGATTAAAATAATAATTTTTTATAAATTAAATATGAAAATTAATTAAAAGTTTAAGAAAGTTTAAAATAAAAGTGTGATTAGTAAAAAGTAAAAATAAAAGAATTATAATAATAGCTTGAAATTTTTAAAAATTAAAATTGTGAAGATAGAATTTAATTAGAAAGTATTTAAGCTTAAAATATTTCAAAATTATGAGTTTTATATGTTTGCCTTTGTT
The DNA here is from genome assembly GCF_000220395.1 of Ichthyophthirius multifiliis. Classification (NCBI taxonomy): domain Eukaryota; phylum Ciliophora; class Oligohymenophorea; order Hymenostomatida; genus Ichthyophthirius; species Ichthyophthirius multifiliis. The sequence continues at coordinate 148,742 of NW_004086788.1, forward strand.
TATTATCTTTTTATTTTTGGTTTGGTTAATAAACAAATAAATAAATAAAAAGAATAGTTTTATATTAAATTAAATAATTTTTAAATAAATTAATTAAAAAACGTATTAAATAATGCGAATATAAAAAAATTGTAGTTTTTTAAATAAATTGTTTGAAAATCAAATATTTAATTTTTAATAATAAATAAATGAGCTAAAAATATTAAAAGAATAGGAAAAAATAGACACTTAATAAAACTAATAAACATTTATCTATATGGAAAAAGAAAATCAAATACAAAAAGAAAAAATATCTAATTTAAAAAATGAAATATAAAAAATAAAATAATTAAAAGATAAAAATGAAAAAGAATCTGAAAAAATTATAACTAATTTAAAATAATAAAATAATATTTTAGAAAAATAAAGTAAAAAAAAGATTAATAAACTATAAAAATTTAAAATTAAAATTCTGAAGAAATTAATTAAATTTAATAGAAAGTTAATTAATTAGAAAATGAAATAGCGTTAGAAAAAATGATTAATTCTGAAAAAGATAGCTAAATTCAATTTTTATAAATATAATTACAAAAATATAATTCACAAGTAGAATTAATTTTTTTTTTTTTTTTTTTATTAATTCACATAGAAAAGTTTAGACGAATAATTTAAGCAATCTTAATAACAAATTAATAATAATAATGATGAGAAAAATGAATAAAAAAATAAAACTTAGATTTTAGAAAAAGAAATATTAATTTTAAATAAATAATTATTTTAATTATAATAAATATAGAGCAAAGCTTAAGGTAATAGTTAATATAGTTATATTAAAAATTTTATATTATATATTTGTTAAAAAATAGTAGACTTATTTAATAGCTAATATTATAATACTATGAAATAAAAGAAAAACAAAATTAAAGTACAATATTATAATATAATAAAAATAATATAAATTTTTAATTTAAAAAAAAACAATTTAATATTTAATTTTTATATAATAGTTTTTTTAAAATTATTAATTATTTTATAAATATCATAAATATATACTTTTTAATTATATAATATAGGTTATTAATGATATTTAACAACTTATTTAAAATCACAAAAGATAAAAATAAATGAAATATTGATATAATAAAATGAATGTTATTCATATTATATATAAAATCAAAATATATTGGAATATGTATTAATAATAATGAAATATATATAAATAAATAAATGGATATAATTTTTACTTTATTTCTTGTATTTTTATTATTTTAATTTATTATTTTTTTGAATTATTTAATTTATTATTCACGAAATTCTCTTATATTAATAAATTTTATTAATCAATTTGAAATTAATATCATATTAATTAGCAACTACATTTTAATTCCTAACTAACATCCGTATTATATTTTTTATAATTTTCAACCTCATTTATTTATTCAATATTTTATTTTTTTTTAAATGCGATTTTATGTTTTGATTTAATACCAGGCTTTTTACTTTAAATAAAATTACCTTAGCTATCAATCCTTTAATAATTTATAAATAAATCTTCTTCTTGATGCTTTAGAGAATTTTTTAAAATACTCCTCTTATAACTTTGTCTAATTAAAGTGTTATTTGGATCTAATAAATCTTAAGTATTATTACTTTAATATTTTTATTAAACTGAATTATAAACAGTATTTAAAATTTCGCTATGTATATCCTAAATTAATAATGGAGCACTATTTATATTTTAAAATTAATTGTCTTCAATTGTTTCAGATATATTTTAATTATTAACACTATTATTATTATTATTAAGATCAGACATTTAAAAAAAAATTAATATTATATATAAAAAATTATATATATATATATATATAAATATATATATATATATATATATATATTTATATATATTATTATATACAATATAAATAATATTTTATAATTTTTAAATTTTAATATTTTATATTTTAATATTTTTTATATAAAATATACAATACAAAATTTAATAGTAATTTTTATTTATTATATTTTTTTTTTACAAATATTTTTTTTTTATTTTTTATCACTTACTTTATAAATTATTATATTTATAAAATTTTTATTTTATTTATTTATTATTTTATTTTAATTTATAATTTTATTTTATTATAAAAACAATATATTTTTATTTTTATTTTTTTCTCTTTTTAATTAATATTATTTATATGTTTTTTTTTTTTATATATTTAAAAATATTTTAATTGAAATTAATAATTATTATTAAAAATTTTACATTATTATATTTATTTATATTTTTAATGTTCTTTCAAATTTTTAATTATATAATATTTTATTATATATATAATTTTTATTTTATAAATTATTTTTCATAAATAATAATATTAAAAATTATATTAACTATATAAATAATAATTTATATAGTTTTTATAAATATTTAATTTTTTTTATAATATTTTACTATTTTTTAGAAATTTTACGTTAAATTTCATATAATTTATTTTCTTTTTAATTAGTTAATTGGTATATTTTCTATATTTATTTTTATTTGAAGTATTTTGAAATTTATTTTTATTTTAAATCATTATTCTTTATTAATCTTATATTATTATAATTTATTTTAAATTTTATATCTTTGGAATTTTATATTTAATTAATTAGTATTTTATATTTTATTTATTGTATATTTTACTTTTATTATATTAACAATATTTTTAAGTTTAAATCAAAGGAATTTTTTATATGAACTTAAGAAAATAAAATTTAAATATTTTTATTTTTTTTAATTCCTATTATAAGTTTATAAATTTACTATTTATTAAGTTATTCTTATTTTTAAACTTAATTATATTATATTTTCATGTTTTAAATTTATTTTTAAAACAAAAAATATAATTTTTTATTATTTTTCAGTGATTGTATATATTTTAATATATAAAAATAAAATAATTTTAATAAATATATATAATTTTGTATAAGTTTTTATAATACATATGTTTTTTTATAGATTTCTACTAAATAAAAAATTAAAATAAAACAGGTAATCAATTGTTTTTTTATTTAATTGAGTAAATAAAAAAACATTAAATAATAAAAAATCTATATGCAAGTAATATATAAAAAATACAACTTAATAATTTCAAACATTGCTTTATTAATAATTTTTCTTATCATATACTTAACTTTTAAAAATATTATTTTATATATATTTTGAATAGCTGTATTTAGAATTAACTTTAGCAGCTTTAAGCTTTTACTTTAAAATATCTCTTTACTAATGAAAAAATAAAAAATATTAAATCAAAATCAAAAAATTAAAATATTAAATAAATTATAAAATAATTAAAGATATATTTTTAATTTTTATTTATTAAAAAAAATAAAAGTATAATAAAAAAAATAAAAATAAAAATTTTATCTAATGTATAAAAATATTATATAAATAAAATTATTAAAAAAAATTATATATTTATTTATTTATTAAATTATATATTTATAAATATTTATTTATTTATTTATTTATATTTTTATTTATTTATTTATTTTATTTATATTTTTTTATATTTATATATTTATATGTTATTATTTTTTATTTTTTTTTATTACTTCATTTATAAATTTATTTTAAACAATATTTAAATTTTCTTCAATTTCCTTTTATTATTTAGCATTTTTATTAATTCCAAATGATCTGTTTTACATAGAACCTTTATTAATTAAATCAAATTATAGATAATTTTTATAAAATATAAAAATATTAATTTAACTTTTACTTTTATTATTATTTTTATATTTAATTTTTTTTTGTGATAATAATTATTAAAAATTTTTTAATAAATAGTTCGCTTCTTGTAATTGTTTGTCTTAAATGTTTATATTCTTATTATTAATATATAAAATATAATATGCAATAATAAAAAATATTTTAAACTACTTTTCCTAAAATATCAACACTTTTTTATTAATATTCAACTGCCTATTTTAAATCTTCAATATAATAATGTGTCATAGCTATTTATTAATAAATTTATGCAGTTTTTCCATGATACTTTCCAAAAATATTAATACTTCTTTCCAACAATTCAAAAAGACAGCTAAGAGATGCTTAATATTATTAATTTTCTTACAACATTAAACTTAAATTCATAAAAGAAAAGAAAGAATCAGGTTATTATTCACCTCCAATAATTCCAAAAACAAATAAAGATTTATATATATATTTATAAGCTAACTTGTATTTTTTCATAGCGAAATAGAAAAATCCTAAATTAGAATATGCCTAAGCAGTATAATAACTATCAAAGCCATAATAATCTTAGAAAACTTCAATTGATTATTTCTAGTATAAAATAGAATTCATAATATCTCCTTATTTATAATGAATACTTGCTATTTTACTATAACAGAATCCAATATCTTTATAAAAAGGACCATATATCTATTTATTTGTTTTAATATTAAAATATATACAATATTTCAAAATATACATTTTATATTATATTAGAAGCATTATGAAAAAATTCTAAAGATTCTTCTAGTTTACCTTCTTCGAGATATTTTTATCCCATTTCTATATTTACTTTGCTATCTTTTGAAAATATTTCAATAAAATTAACTATAGGACTTATCTTCGTTATATCTTAAGGCTAAAAAGGTGCTTATATATTATAATTATTATCTTTTTTAGTTTAAAAACAATAATCTTTTTACTAAATATGAATTCCTGTACTAAGTAGTAAGTCTCTTAATATTGCAAGTCTACTAAATTTGAAAGCAGAAAATTGAAAATCATCAATATTGTCTTTTAAAATATACTAGTAATTATTTTTTGCTATATATTAAATTTTATTCCATAATAAGGATGGTTTATACACATATTTTATATTTTCTTTTTACTGTTCTAACTAAAACCGTAATTCATTAGAACCAAAGATACAGTTTAATATATTAGAAATATTAAAAGACAATTATTCAGAAGTTTATTTTCTCATTATTTTTTTTATTATTTTTTTTAAACAATTTACTAATACTACTCTTTCTAATATCATCACTATGTGTGGATTTTCTTTTTTATTTATTCCATTTATTACTTTTCCTATATATCTAATATTTACTCCATGAATGTGAAAGCAATCCTTCACACTTTTTGAATCAGAAATTCTTATATTTTCTTTATTATTTATTAAGTCATTTATTAAATTAGGTATTTATTTGTTTATTAAAAATTATGATATTTATATTAGTTAGTTTTATTATTCTTTTTTTTTTAAATATATTTTTTACAATTTTTTTTTATAAATTATTTACCTTCTTTTATACAACTAAGAGTTTATTTTTATTAATTTTTTATATTTGTATTAAGTTTTATTTAATTGTTTTTTTAGAAAAATTATTCGAACTTAAAAAAATAATGTGGATAAGAAAAATTTTTATAAATAATATAATTTAATATAAGCTCTTGTCTCAAAAAGCATTATTTTTCTTTAAAATTAAGATCTGTTGGCGAAAGAGGAATTAAATTAATAAAATATTTCCTTTAATCAATGCCTTTAATTCCAATTAAATTTGTGGAAACAAGTTCATATTTTTAATTTTATTAATCTATAAATTCTACTTTCTCCTCCAAATTAAAATAATTACAAATTTTCTAAACTATTTCATTAAACTAAAAAAATAAATAAATAAATTATAAATATATTTAAATTTATGTTTTTTTATTAAAAAAAAAAAAACTTATATACAAAGTATATATAAAAAATACTTCCTCATTTTTATTTATGCTTTTCCCTTCATCAACTGAACCGTATTAAACACATTAATTATTCGCATTTAAAATTCCTGGGATAATTGATTATGCTAGTATCTTAAATCCTTTATAATTAATCAAACATTAATATTAAACACTAAGTCCTTGTATTTCTGCTTTATGTAAAATTTTAAGGTTTCTAAAATGAGTATTAAAGTTTTCTATGTCATGAAATTGGCATTATACTTTGTTTTTTTTTTATCTTCTATTAAAAAAAATATTTAATTATAAACGAAAATTCTATCTTTGCAAAAATCACCATTATTTAACCTTGTAGGTTATATATTTTTCGCTATAATCCCTTTAGCACCTTCTATTGCAGCCTAAATAAACTCACTATATACTTTTACTAATGCTTTGTCTCTGTTTAAACGCTATCCGAAATCTTATTAAGGAAGATTTTGACAAGATTATTACTCTTCATTCCAATCTCTTAATGAATTGAAATCATAACCGTATAAGTTAGTTAAAAATGTAAGAGATTTATAATGATTTTGAGGATGGTTTTACAAAATTTCAAGCTTTGGGGAAAGCCATTAAATATTATTTTAAAAAAAAGAGTTTTGTTAATATTTTATTTTGATTTCGGAGCTTTATATAGTTTGAATTAATTTATTGTAGTTTTATCTATTTTTTAAATATATATTTTTTTTTATTTTTTTTATAACTTAAATAAATTGCTAATGTTTTATAACAAATCAATTATATTAATATATATTTAATTTTCTAATGTATCTGGGTCAAATTACTTTTTTTAAGATTTATTTATAAAAAACCCTTACTATATAGAAGTAATATGAAATTTATTATTTTCTAATGTTTTTATCTAGTTTATTTAAATTAAATAAATAAAAGTAAACAAAAATTAGTTTATTTAATTTTTTTAAAAAAGATTAAGTATATAAAAAATCATAATAAATATTTAATTTTTTTAAAAAAAATATTATTTGTTTTTTTAAAAATAATTATTTTATTTTACTTTCAAATAAAAAAAATCGCCTTTTGTAGATCTATAAAAAGGAGGTGGATTAAATCCAGAGTACTTAATATATTTAACACATTCAACAATTTCTTAATTTTCTTATTAAAAGACTTACTAGATTAGTTTGTTTTATAAGCTTGGATTTATTGAATCTGCAAAACTATAATTGTTTTCTTGTTTTTTTTATTACAAAGAAGGCTAATTACCTATGTTTTCATCTTCAAAATCTGAATCGAATATTTTATTAATTATATAGGATTCGTTTTTTATTTGTTTTTGGGTTATTTCATTATTTTCTTTTAAAAATAAATTATTTAAATTTTAATCTGATTTTTTAAATTAATTTTATTTTATTTTTTAAATAAAAAAATATAAATTAATTAACTTTGTAATATTTAGGAATATATTTCTGGATTTTTAAGCGAACTAAAAAATTTATTTACATGTATTTTAGCTGTTTTTTCACTATATGGATCTTATTTTTTTAATTAATAATATTTTTTTATTAATTTTTTTTATTTTTAAAATTTTTTAAATATGTAGTTAATATTATATTTAAATTCTAAACCTAATTTTAAAACCAAAACAGCATCTTTTTAAATATTTAATTATTAAAATTCTACATATTCATTTAAATTTTTTCCTTAATAGGTAAAATAATAATTGCTATAAAAATACAATATTGTTGATTCATTTAAAAATTGTTTTATTTATAATAACATGTCTGTTTAAGAAACCTTTATTTAAGAGAAAAAAAAAAAAAAAAAACTTTCTCTATATCATTATTAGGATAATTATATATACTTACTTCTAAAGTTACTAAATTCTTTCCTAAAAATTTAAAGTTTATTTTAAAAGAGTCTTCAAATTGTTTATGTTTTTGTGCTGTTTATTGTAACATGTTTTATTTTATTTTTTTATTTATAATTTATATAAAGATATATATTTATATTTGTTATATTTTTATTGATATAGAAATCAAGAACTTTCTTTTTTCTTTTTTAATTTTTATTTTACTATATATAATTTATTCTAAAGTTTTATTTATAACTATATAATTATAATAAAAAGTATATTTAATATAACAGAATAAGAAAAAGGGAATTGTTATTTAATATTAAAATATATTTTTATTATGAAAATAGAAAATTTAATTATTTAATAATAATATTTTCATTCAATGATTCATAAAATATTTTTAATTAATTTATTTTATAACTTAATAATATTTGAATTATTATAAATAAGAATTTTCTTAAGATTAATATACAGTAAAACAGAAAAAAAAACTTAATAAATATTAAACTATAATACATTATTATTTATTATTATTATATTTTTCATAAATTTATACTTTTTAACATATATTTTAATTGATTTTTATAATAATAAATTAGACTTCTATCCTTCAATTCTTCAAATTTTTAATAGATTGATTTTATTAATACAATTTTTATCTTACCTTAATTATTTTTTCTAATTTTGCTTTTCAAAAGGTAAAAATATTCTTCTTTAGGGTTCAATTGTGGAATTAAAGGAGTACTTTAAAATAAATCTATCTTTTCTAGCAATTTTTTTATTTTCTTTGATTTGTGGATATGTGCGTTATCCATATAAAAATATACTTTGATAAATTTTTACGAATTTCTTAAATATTTAATGTTACACTTAATAAAAAATACCCATAATGAATAGCTTCTTTTAAATATTTAAAAAGTAATTAGCTTATTTTAATCAATAATTGTAATAAAAGGTAATCTCCTTTTTTTTTGTTTTTTTAAATTAAATAAATTTCTTTTTAACTTTCCTCCGTTTATAAAGTAAAGTGGGAGAAGATAATTAATTTTTAATTGCAGTTTCATATATGTATAAAAAAAATTTTGAAATTAAATATAAAAAAGCATATATTTATAAATATTTTTATTTTCTTAATTATTTATTCTCTTGAATTTTCCTTTTCTCTAACTCAATAATACATTTTTTTTTCTTTAGAAAAATATTTTAATTTTTCTTGAAAAAAAATTTGTATATCTGTAATTGTAATAATTTAATTTATGAATTGCTTGAGGTCTATAATATTTTAAAAAGTGTATTTATACTTTTTTCTTAGTAGATATATTTTTTACCCTTTTTAAATTCATATTTTATTCTTTAAATATCTTATTTGGATTCAAAATATTTCGTGGATATATAACTAACATTTTTTTTTTTTATAAGTCTTGCATTATAATTAATTTCTTAATTCATTATTAATTTTAAGTAATTGTTTCTTAAAACAAATTTAATCAGGTCAAATTTATTGATTTTTTTATTTTTAAATTATTCCAACTTATAGTTTATTAAAATAAATGATATTAATTAAAATATGCTTAAACACATGATTATCTAGATTAATTTTTTCTGTTATTTTTATTTAAATGCACACTCCATAATTTCTAAGAAAAATTAATTTTGCTTTATTATTATTAAAGGTATTATTCCGTTTTTTAAGTATAATATATTTGTGAGATAATGCTTTAAATAATTGCTTGCTTTATCCTTTTGCTTAATCCAACGCCGCATTATTTATTATTCATTATTATTATACATTTATTTATTATTATTTTTATATGATAAAAAAAATATATATATTAATCATATATGAAAATTTAAATATAATTTTCTTTTGCTAATATTGTATTTTTATTTCATTTAAAAGAAAATGAAAAACACAGAATATATATATATAATTTAAAAATAAAAATATTAATAATATTTATATAAATATGCAGAAAACAAATATTATATAATTAATATATTAAAAATATTCCCAAAAAATAATTTTTAAATCTTAATTAATAAAATAAAATAACAATTTTATTAAGTTTTTAAGATGCTAATTTATTTTAAAGTGATTTTTAATTTTTTAAGATTTTTTACCTTCTTTAGATAAAAATAGATAAAAAGGGAAATGATCATAGATTTATTTCAGTAGGATACATTAAAAAACTTTCAAATCATTGGGTTTTGTTGATATTCAAAAAAATATAAACAATTCAGTTTACAACTAAAAATTCCATTAAATTCTATTTAAATATTAAATTAAATTGAAAATCTACTGAAAAAAAATAATCAAGAGCAATTGATTTTATATAATAAATCTAAAAATTACCTCTTAAATTTTGGCTTATTTAAATTCTATTTTATTTACATCCGAATAGTAAAGTCTTTTACGAGTAGTGGAAATAATTTATATAAATTTCAGAATAGTAAATATTATTTTTATAATATAAATAATGAAAATTAAAAATTAAAAGCTATATGAGTTAAAAAGAAAACAGGAATATTTCAAAGAGCGATTGCTTAAAAATAAAAAGAAATAAAACTTAAAAAATAAAAAGAAAGATGACTTAAAAATTGATGCAATCTCTTCAATATTTAAAAGAAGAAAAAAAAAACCGAAAATTAATGATAGATAAATAAAAATAATTTAAAATTATTTATAAAATAAAAAATAAATTTAAATGAGAGTAAAATATAGTAAAACTTTCTAGATAGTTAAAATTAGTAAATAATTGATAAAAAAATTAAATATAGTAAAAAAAATACATAAAATTAACATATATATAAAAGATTAATTACTTTTTAATGTATATATAGAAGTTGTATAATAAAAACATAAAATAAACTATATTAGATTTATAATTATATAGAAATTTATATGTTCATCTTCGTTTAATAGAAATAAATAAAATTTAATTGTAAAAATAAATTATATATAATAAATAATTAAAAATCAAAATTAATATAAATAAGGAAAATAAATAAATTATAAATTATATTTAATACTTAAATATTATAAATATATAAAATTATATTTTTATTTTGCAAGAGAAAAAATTTTAAATATAGAAAATTAATTAAAAAAATTATTTGATTTTTAATATCTTATATAAATATTTTAAAGTATATAATTAAATATTCAATAGCAAATAATTTTTAAAAATAGTAATTAAATAAAATAAAAAAATTAAATTAAATATATATATATATATATATATATCATTTTGCAATTTCTGTTCGACTGAAATGTTATTATATTAATTTAAAATTTTACTATAATTTTTAATGTATTTATTTCAATAATAGCATATAACCAATTGCATATATTAAATTAATGATAAAAAAATTATTAATATATATTAAAAGTAATTCTAATTTAATATAAAATTTATTGTCTTTACTTTTTTTTTGCAATTTTTTTTAATGATTAAGCTTTTAAAAAATATAATACGATTATCTTTAATTAAAAATATTATTATAATTATATTTTTTATTTAAAAAAAATTAATAAATAAGCAGATTGATTTTTAAAATATTAATTAATATTAAATTAAATAAAATTAAAAATATCATATAATATAAAATAATATATTAATGAGTATGTAATTTATTAAATTATATTTATTATTAAATATTTTATTTAATTAAAATTTAAATTAATTTTATTTAATTAAATTATAAAATATTTGAAACATTTAATTTATTTTATATTATTATATTTGTTTATATTTAAAAATATAAAAATTGTTTTTGTTTTTATTCTCATATTAAGGTATTTTTTAAGAAAGATATATTCTGATTTTTAAATTTTAAAAATAAAAATATTTTCTTTAAAATTTTAGGATTCTTATAGATTCTTTGTGATTTTTAAATCCTTTAATTTATATCAATGTATTTTTTAATTAAATTATATTTTATTTGAAAATAAAATATAATTGTATTTTTTATAATTAATTAAGAATTAAATTATTTGCTTAAAAAAGATATATTAATAAATCAAGAAATAAAAATTAAATTTTATTAATTTTATATATTTTAGAAATACATATGCTACATATTTTACAAATGCAATTTTCCGATATTTATTTTATTCATTTTTCATCTTCTACATACCTAGCTATTAAAATCATTTTTCCTATTTCGCGCTTTAAGAGAAAATGCCGCAACCGTTAAATTTTTAAACCGCCAAAAATAAAATAAAAATGCAATAGTAAATAATTAGAAATAATTTAAAAAAAAAGCATGAAGAAAATTAATTATAATAATTTAATAATTAAATAAGTATATAATTATTTATACACAAAAAATTTTAAAATAAACATTTAAAAAAAATGAGCTAATAAGAAAACTTTTACACTTGTTCTGCACCGCCGCTAACAGTGCAATAAGTAAAAATAAACGAATAATTAAATTAAGATATATTAAATGAAGAAAGTTCCTAAAGAATTTAAAATAATAGCACTAGTAATGAGGAAAAAAGTTTGACTCCTTAATTATAAATAATTTGTTTAGGAAATTAAGAAATTGAAGATAATATAATAAATTAATAATAATTAGATAAAAATAAAAAAAAAGCAAAAGGAATTATAAAATTAAATAAAAAAATATCGAAAATAACAGATTACATTAACTTTAATAATAAAAATTTAGTTTCTATTTCTTCATAAGAAAGCAATTCTGAATAAAATTAAATAAAAAAATTAAAAAGATTATTAGAAGAAAAAGAATAAGAACTTGAAAAAAAAACAAATTATGTGAAGAACTTTAATAAAAATAATAATTATAATAAGAATAAATAGGTTTTAAATAATCTTCTAATATAAGCTAAAATTAAAAAGATTAAATTAGAGAATTAATTCAAAATATTCTTTAGAGAATTCTTAAATAAAAAGAAAAATTAATAAAATGTATTTATAATAATAAAACACTACTATTGGATATTATTAAATGTAATAATAATAAATATACACATATAAAAAAAAAATATTAATTTTATAAAAAAAGTGACGGAAGTACATATAAAGAATAATGGGTAGATGGAATCGAAATGTAGGAAATTCATAATAGATTAAATTAAATAAATTCTCAAATAGAAATTCTTTAAGGAAGTATTGAAAGTTTAAAAAATAAAAAAGGATTTAAAAAATTAAATGATAATAGTGAAAATAAAAAAGCTTTATATTTTTAAATATCAATATTATAGTATAGAAAAAGATTTGCTATTAAATAAATTCAACTAAAAAAAAATTGAAATCAAAGAAATAATAAAAAAAACAGAAATGTAATATTTAGAAGAAAAGTAATAACACATTTATATATGACTTTTTAATTAAAATAAAAACTTTTAGCTCAAGGTATGGTTAAACATGGCCTGTATTAGGATAAAGATATTAATTATTGTGTTTATTAGGTAAAGGTGGTTTTAGTGAAGTATATAAAGTAATTAAAAAAAAAAAAAAAAAGTAATTATTAATTAAAAAGGCATTAGATCTAGAAGATTTTAAAGAAGTAGCCATAAAAGTACACAATATAAATTAATCTTGGAGTGTATCTACAAAATAAAATTATCTAAAGCATGCCTTCCGTGAGCATCAAATACAAAAAGAATTATCTTATTTCAATATAGTAAAATTATATGATTATATAGAGATTGATAAAAACTCATTTGGATCTGTATTAGAATACTGCGAAGGCCCTGATCTATCTTAATATTTGAAAAGGAATTAATGCCTTTTAGAAATAGATGCAAGATTTATAATAAAAAAAATACTTGATTGCCTTTTATATTTAAACTCTTTACCTAATAAAATAATACATTATGATATAAAACCTTAAAATATAATATTTCATAAAGGATAAATAAAGTTGACTGATTTTGGGCTTTCGAAAATAATAAATGATGATGCAACAAGAATAGAATTAACAAGTTAAGGAGTAGGTACTTATTGGTATTTACCGCCTGAATGCTTTGATATTAAACAAGAAAAAGGTCCTGATATTTCTTCTAAGGTTGATGTTTGGAGTGTAGGTGTAATATACTTTGAAATGCTTTATGGGTAAAAACCCTTTGGTAATAAAATGACTTAACAATAAATTCTCAAAGAGGGTGTAATTCTAAATTGTAAATAAGTAGAATTTTCCTTCTAAACCTATAATCTCAAAAGAAAGCTAAAACTTTATAATTGGGTGTCTTTAATATAAGTAAGAGGATAGGTTCGACATACAAAAAGCAATAAATCATCCATGCTTTAATAAAATATGAAAAATCTGGTGTTATTAAAAAAATCGTTATAAATTTATTTTTGTATATTAACTTTTTATAAATTTTAAATATAAAAATAATAAATTAATTTTTTTATAAATTAATACACAATTATTTAATTATTAAAAAATACCTTACCTTTATCTTTTTTAAAAAATAATTTTTAGATTTTAAGGTAAACTTATAATTATAGATTTTGTTGATTATAAAGAAGTTAACAGCTCATTCTAAAAAATATAAAATATTTTTATTCTAGCCATATCAATCAAAAGTTTTTAGAAACATCTTTTAATCAAATTTGTATAAATGATATATTTTTAGTATATTATTTGTTCATATTGTTTTTTATATTATTTTTTGTAATTATTTATTAAATATTAAAAATTTAAATCAAAATTATATATCAATTTTTTTTTTTTAAATTGAAATTAAAAAAGTAATAAAGTAATCTAAGGTTTTGAATTGTATATTAAATTTTTTTATAGTGTTTTTAATACAATTAAATCAAGCTACTATAAAAATATATACAAATTATTGAAATATTTATAATTAAGTTATTTTGCAATAAAAATTATTTATCTCTATTTATTATTATTTAAAAAATTATTCAATTCTTATATTAAATACATTACTTAATTTCCATACAATATTGGGATATTATATATTATTATTTTAATAATTTTATAATTTTTTATGTATTTGTAACTATATTAATATATTAATTTTATTTTTTTATATAATTAATAAAAAATGATAGAATATGTTTACGTAATTATTAATGTTTTAAATATAAATTGTTTACAAAATTAAAAATTAAACTCTAACCATTTTTTATAATACTAATAATTTTTAAAAAATGTAATGTTATTGTAAAGTATAGTTATTTTAAAATTTATTATATTTCTTTATACATTTTTTAAAAATATTGATAATAATATAATATTTTAAGATTATTTTGATAAAATAAATATTTGAATAATATTAATAATAACTTAAATTTATAATTTATTCTTATCAAATTTAGAAATATAATAATAATTGTATTCTACTAATTATATAAATTTTTATCTGTTTGTTGTTAGGTTTTTGAAAATTTTATTATTATTGAATAATAAAAAATTTAAAGATAAGATATTTTATAATTATTATAGAAAATTTTTATTAAAATATACTATTATATTTTAAATTTTAATTTATAGACTCAATTAATTATTATATACAAATTATATTTGATTAAATAATAAGAATATATTTTTTTAAAAAATAATATTTTTGTTTTAATATTATTTTGCTATTAAATTGATTTTTTAAAATAATTTTTAAAAAATATTATTTAAAAAATTTTTATTAATTCATATATAATTAGTATATCAAATATTTTATAATAAAAATGTAAATTAGTAAATCGTCTTTATAATCAAATTAAATATAATAAATCACACAATAAAAGATCTTGAATTTATATTCATTAGATTATAAAAACCCTTCCATACCAAGAATTTTAATTTCATAAAATAGTTTAGAAAATTTACAAAATTAAATTTACATAGAAAATGATTTTTAAAGTATAATTAGTAATGGTCTTTAATATTAATACAAAAAGAAATATAATCCTTATTAAATACCTCCTGATTGGGACATAGCAGAAAACCATGCGGTATAAAAAATTATGTTATTTTTAATTTTTTTATATATATATATGAAAATATAAAAAATTCTATTAAAATCAAAATTTTATTAATTATAAAGAAAAAAATCTTATATTAAAATTAAATAAATTTTTTGATTTCACTATTTTGTTTCAGATAAAAATATATGTATATTACAATAAAAAAGTTTATATTTTATTTTATGTTTCTTATTACTAAAATTATATAAATAATAGAATTCAAATAAATTTGGAAAATCTAAATTATTTTAATATAATTAAAATAATAATTAAGATTAAATTACAGAATTATGTCCCTGTTGTAATTTTGAAATTGTAAAAAAATACTAATCTATAAAATAATTTTTTAATATAATATGTTAAGAATAAAAGATCAATAAAAATATGTGAAAATACATCAAAATTTACTTTTTTAGGATCTGGGTATCCCCTATTTTTCAGCTATATCAAATGCTGTTTAGCTCTTATAGGTGCAATACTAATAACATCAGGATAATATAATTTAATATCAAATTTTTATGGGAGAAGTTGCAATAAAAAGCTAAATATGTAAAAAAGAAACAAATGCAGAGCTGATTGGATTTCAATGTTTACAATAGTAAATAAGAAATTTTAATTAAATTTAGGAGAAATTTAAGATATGTTAAATTTTACAACAATAATTGTGTTAATGATTATTTTATTTTTGTTTAGGAAATAATAAAAAGAAATAGATATTTAATGTGATATTGCAGAGCTAACTCCTTCTGATTATTCAATTATAGTATATCTTATAAATATAAATTATTTAATTTTTTTTATTAATATTAATAATTATTAACAAACATTTAGATTAAAAATTTACCTATTGATACAAAAGAAAGTGATTTATTTAGTTATTTTTAAAGTATGAATATTAATAATCAATATGTTTATGTTAGTGAAGTTAACATGATATATAATATTTAAGATATTTTAAAATAAAGAGATTAAATTTAAGATTTGATAAAAGAAAAATAGAAACATATAAAATATATAATATAAAATCCAGATTTAAATTTAAACTTATAGTAAAATACATTATATTTAAAATTTTTATTATTATAAATAACAAATAAATATAAAAGATATGAAGCATAATAATGGGATTATAAATTATAAATAGAAGAGTCAAAACTACGTTAAATAAAATAACAAACAAGATACAATAAAAATTTATTCTCAGGAAATGCAATCATTGCTTTTTAAACCGAACAGCAAAAAAATTTAGTATTAAGTAAAGCGAAAAAATCATGGATAAAATAAATAATTGAAGCGGTTTTATTTTAATAAAATGAATAAAAAGAATTAATATATAAAAATGATTAAATCATATAGTAATTAATATTATATAAATAAAAATAATAATTAAAATAAAATAATATAAAACAAAATTTAAAATAAATAAGTGTTGAATAAGCACCAGAGCCGTTAGATATTATATGGGAGAATTTCATTTACAGTGAAGTTAACAAAATAATAATATATTTTTATAGTTTTTTGATTACATCAATGCTTTTTGTTATTTGTTCTTATTTAATCTACATTTTAACTAAATATGAAATAGACTCAGTCTAAAGTAATAATGATACACATAAAGAAGAAATTGAAAAATCTTAATATGAAGACACTTCATAGTAAATAATAAATTTAATTATATAGTAATTACCTACGATTGCTGTTTCATTTGTTTTGGTTATTATAAATTCTATTTTAATAGAATAGGCTTTAAGAATTATTGTAAACTTTGAAAAATATAGAACTATTACATTATATAATGTTAATCTAGCTCAAAAACTTTCGCTTTTTCTTTTTATTAATAGTGCTTTAGTAACATGGTATATAAATGCATATTACACAGGTAAAAAAAATATTATTTTATATTTTAAATTTATATATATTAAAGAAAACTTATTTGGTGAAGGAGGTTTAATTTATACAATTTTTTATTTTTTTGTTTTAAATTCAGCATCTTCTTTTGCTTCAAATTTTATAACTCCTTTAGATTTTTTAAAGAAATTTATGATTTTTTTATATAAAAAATAAGGATAGAAATGTCTTTTAACTTAATAATAAGCAAATAAGTATAATTAATATATATTTTAATTTAAAAAATAATAGATTACATGAATTGCCTTCATATGAAATAGAAATAGGATATGTAGATGTTTTAAAAACTATGTATATGACTGCTTTTTATTGTCCTTTAATTCCTTTAGGATTAATTTTTTCATTTATTGGTATTTTTATTTATTATTGGACACATAAAGTTCGTATTATTAAATATAATTTTATTTATTTTAAAATAAAATATAATCTATATTTATGTTATTTTGTTGTAAATAAAAAAGTTTGCATTCTTAAATTTTAAAACTGTAAATAAATAAATGAGTTCGAAACTTTCAGTTGAAATGACTGAATATTTAGAATATACGATTTTTATATTTGCAGTTTCTAATAGTTTGTTTACTTATTACACGTATAATTAAATATCTTATTTATAAATTTCAGGAGCGGTATTAGCTATTTTATATTCAATCCTACCAATTTAACTTATTGTCGAAAATATATTCTTTTATGATGAAGTTGATGAATAGATTAATTATGAATAAGCGTAGTCTAAATTTATTGCCACTTATAAATAATGTAATCCTGTAACATCAGATACAATTTATGATTTAAAGATTAAAAATGATTTAATTATTGTTTTGTGATATTTCATAATCATGATATCGTTTTTTTAAATTAAAAAAAGCATATTATAAATGATCTAATATTTATATAATTAATTTATTATATATTAATGATAATGTATTTAATAAAAATTATAGTTTATAAAAATATTTTAATATAAATGATTATTTAAATATTATTTCATAATTTTTAAAAAGTTTATAATTTATATTAAATATTTAAAAGATATAAATTTTCTATTTTATTCAAATGTAAATCTAACTATAAATAATCTTATTAAGTTTCTTAATATAAATCAAATAATTACAATTCATTTTTAATATTCCATCTAATTATTTACTTAGTATTTATTTTATATTAGATTATTTATAAGGACATAAAGAAATAACCTTTCCTTTTTCTAAAATTTATCCAAAAAAAGAAGAGTAGAATGAATTAATATAACAAAGTAAACAAAGTATTTAGAGATCTAATGTATTTTAAATGTTTAGCTTGTTTTTTATTTAATTATTCCAAATTTTATATATAAATAACTTAATTTTATATTATTTTTTATATAAGAACTAACTATATTAACAAAAATACCTTTATTCATTATTTTTTTCATATTGATTGAATTTTTTTTTAAAATTACACAAAAATAAAAATAAAAAATTAGAAAAAGCAATATAAAATATTTGATTAAATATTATTTATTATATGATTGCAAATTCTATTTTTTTATAATAAAAATATTCAATATATGTTAAAGGAGAATTCAATTAAAATGATTCTGATTCATTTTAATCAATAAATAAGTTATTATAATCAAATAATAAATTTATTTTATACTTTTTAATAATTAATATTTTAATCATTTAAAATTATTTATTATATATAATTGGTATTTTATTAATTTTTTTTGTAATAAATAATTAATATTTTTAGTGTTATTTAAACTTATAAAAAATATGTATTATGTCTTTTAGGAAAAATTTAAACAGTTATAATTCTAAAAAAGGTATTAAAAATTTTGATAAATCAGGAATTTAATTATTATTAAAATTAAACTAATGCTAATTAATATTGTACAGCAAATATAATTTAATAAATTTTATTTTATAATCAATAAAAATTAAATTTCTTCAAATATTTTACTTATTACAGTATAAAATCCAAAATAAATTAATTTTTTAATATATTCACATATTTTATAATTATAGCAAAAATTCATGTCTAAAGTTTCCTAATTTCCACCAGAGAAACAATAAATTCCTTCATAAGAAATCAAAATTTAGAGCTTTTAAGTATAAGGATTTCATATTTAGTAGTTTTTTAATTTTTTTAATTGAAAATAATTCTAAAAAAATAAGAAAATTAATGAATTTAAATTTTTAGTAATTTAAGATTCTATCATAAAATTAAAATATGTTTTTATTAATAAATAATATTTTTTAATTTAAAAATTTAATATCATTATTATTTAATTAATATATAAAAATAATAATATTTACAATTAAATAATCATGTAAATTTATTCAATGAAGAATAAATATTTAATTAAAAATAAAATGTTATCATTCTATATTATAAATATTTATATAATTATAACAAATGTTAAAATTAAAATTATAATTTCGTAGTATTTTTATTATTCAAAAAATGTAAACAAATATAAATCATCCAATATATAAAATACATTTCAAAAAAGTTCATTATATTATGAATCTATACTTTGTGATTATTTTTCAAGTTTAGAAGCAAATTAATCAATCATAAATTTGTTTTGTTGATTATTTTATTAATTTTTACTTTCTTGTTCTAAAATTTCATAATCACTTTAAATTTCTTCAATTTCATCTTCCTTATTTTCTTTTATTTCTTCTGTTTCTTTTATTTCTTCAATTTCTTATTCTTCTTCTGAAGTATCATTTTCTTTTTATTCGTTGATATGATTATCTTATTAATTATTTTCTTCATTCAAATTTTTATTTTTAGAATTATTAGCTTTTAAATTCATTTACATTTCTATTTTTAATTTAAATAAAATAAAAATATTAAATATGATTTATTATCAAACCTTTTAATTGTTCTGCAAATGATTCAAATCCTATTTCATTTAAAGCATTTAAAATGCAATTTTTTGTTAGCTTTTTTTTATTGTTATTTCCTTAATTATATTTTGATCTATTTTATATAATGAAGATTAAAATAAACTTAAAAATACATGTATGATAAATAAAATAAAAATAAAGATAAGCATTTCGAAAATTCTTTCCTAAAATTAGAAGAAAATAATATTTCTTTAGGTAATTTTTATTTTAAAAAATTTAAAATAATAGAATTTTGAATTTCAGGAATTTTATCAGACATTAAAAGAATAAAAAAAAAAGATTTATTTGTAAAAAAATTTAAAAAAAAAATAAAAATATAGGTACAAAATATAAATATATATATATATATATATATATATATATATATATATATATATATATATATAAATAATAAATAATAAATAATAAATAATAAATGAAAAATAATAATAGTATATGATATATAATATTAATTTATTATATTAAATTAATCAATAAATAAATCATATTTTTATTATATATTTTATATTATTATAAAAACATTAATTATAATAGATAAAAGTGAATATATAACCTTTATTTTTATTTTCATTTAAATTATTTTTTTTAATTTATTTTCTTCATTATTTTGATTTAATTAATATGTTTTTTATTTAATAATTTCATCATTAACTTGCTTCTTAAGAATTTATTTTTATATATATTTTTTCTTTATTTTCTCCTCCTATACTTATTCCTTTTCCTTTAAAAATTTATTATTAATTGTTTTTTATATTTATTATTTAATAATTGTTATTTCCTTTTGAAGTTGTATTATTTCTTACTTATTTCATCGGATCACTTTTGATACCCTAAAATATTTCTTTAGGTAAGCAACACCTAAAAATATTTCCTAAAGAAGCTACTCTGTTAACGTATTTAGGAATGCTTTTTCCAAGTAGCTTTTCACATACTGCATTAGAAAAATGATTGCAGTTTCTTTATAATACATCATATGTATTACCCGCAAACTCTTTTTTTAAATCTTCTAATATTTAATTTACTTCACTGTAATTTAATTTACATTCTCCGATATATTAACTTGTCCTAAAAACAACGTTACCGTTTGTAAATTCTTTTGGTACTGATTAACATACCCCTGTTGAGCTTCCTTCGTGGCCTCCAAAATGGTATTCATTATTATCTATTTAAATTCCAGTATGGAATACTCCGAAGCCTATGGAATGCAAAAAATAATTTGCTGGAGTTAAATCATATATATTTAAATAAATTTTCATTTTTTTTTAATTATTAATTTTATTTTATTTAATAAATTTTTAAAATTATTAGTATATATTTTTTTGTTCAATTAATAATTATCAAAAAAATAAAATTTCAAAAAAATATTTACAAAACTATAAATATAATTATTGATTGTAATTTTTTATAATTTATTTATATATATTATTGTTTCTGATTTTATATTTTCTGTAATCCTTTTAAAAAAAAAAAAATTTATATATTTTTTTGGAATTTTGTTTTAGTTAATTTAGTTTTAAAATAAATTAAATTAAAAATTATTAATTTAATTTTTTTTTATAATAAATTTTGAATTAAATCAAAATATTATATTTTAATTAGATGTTTCTGATTCAATTAATATGCATTAATATAATTATAAATATTAATATTTTAATTAATAATAATATCATCATAAAAACTAACTTAAAAAAAAACATTCTATTCATTTATAAATCTTAAATAAATTATTTAAAATTTTTATTATAAAGTATATATTTTAATAGAAAAATAATTATGTAATTAATTATAAGATTTTTACTTTTTGATTGTATAATTTATAAAATAGTTTTATAAAAAAAAATGAAGAATATCTTCGGAAATATTGATGATGATGAAAATGAACCTGAACAAAGTTAAAAAAATAAATTTAATTCATCAAATAAAAATTATTTACTATAATAAATGCAGCATAAAAGATATTAAGTATTAAAAATTATATTAATTTTTTTAATTTGTATTCAAAAATAATTTAAATTTTTAAATATTTAAAAAACATTTAAGGAAAATGAATAAGCTGTAAAACTATTAATGGAAGATCCAACTCTTTTTGATTATGATGGTGAATATGATAATATAAAAAATTAAAGATAGTAATAATAACATTAACTAAAATAATAAAAAGTAAAAAAAAATTAATTTAGAAAAAATAAATATTAATAAATTTGAAGAAAGAAAGCCAAATTATTGGTAAAATTATGGAGGCAAAATAAAGAAGAGATAGAGAAATTATTATTATGAGAGAAAGATTAGCAGATAAAGAGTTATAAATAAATGGACTTTCTTCTTAAAATGAACAAAGATATATTACTTCTTCTTATTTAAAGCAACTTGAAGAAAATAGAATTTTCGAAGAAAATGATAGAAAAAAAGAAGAGAAAAATGAATAAAATTCTGCATTTAAAAAGGTTTTAATTTTATTAATTTTATATTTTTATTATTTTTAAAAAGGGCTCTCTTGAAAATTTTCACAGAAATTTGCTTTCAAATAAATTAATTGATAGAAGAGAAATAAAATAAGAATTAGAAAATAATTAGAAAAATATTGAAAAAAAAAAAATACTTAAAAAGGAATAGAAATAAATATTGATTAAAATTTAAAGCATTAGTAAAAATTAAATAAATAAAATGAAAAAAATTATACAAGATCTAATTCTAGATCTAGATCAAGATCAAAATCAAAACAAAAAGAAGAAAAATTAAAAATAAACAAATAATAAGATAAAATTTAGGCATAAAATTTATTATCAGAAAAAATAGAGTTATTGAATTAAGAAGTAGAAAATAACTAAAAAGAACAAAAACAATATAAATAAGATAAAATCTTATCAGCTAAAGAAAGGTATTTACAAAGAAAAAACTAGTAATCATAATTCAAATAATAAAATTAATAATGAAAAAATAATAGTTATTCTAAATAAATTGTAAATCGAAAAATATTAATTTTTAATTTGGTTTAAGGATAATTTAATTGAATATTTAATATATTTTTTTATAATTTAATAATTTTATATAAAATTTTCATTTTAACTATAATTCATTTATTTAAAATTCAACAAATTAATTATTATTTGTTTAATCTATTAATTCTTTCAAATTATCATCTATTAAAAAACTATTTTTTAAAATATATATTATAATATTAATTATAAATTATTTACCTATTTTTTATATAAACTTTTTATAGAGTATCAACTGTTTATATCTCTTTGATAAAATAAGTAAAAATTTAAAATGATTTAATACTTTTATTATTAATATTAAAAAATGTTTTAATAGTAATATAGAAAATAAATAATGATTTTACCCAAAGTCAAAGTAAAAAATTTTTAGATTTATTTATTTTTTAAGAAAATTTATTATTTTGTTTGTTTAATGTAAAGTTAATGATTAATTTTCAATCTAAAAACACAAAAACAAAAGTTCTAAATTAAATTTTTCTAATATTTAAAAAAACCAATTTATTTAATATTCTGAAAAACAAAATATCTCTTAACTAAAAAAAAAATGATAAAAAATAAAATTAAATAATTTACTCATAAACTATTTAAATTTTTTTTAAATTTTATATTTAGCTTAAATTTAAAGCTAAATTTTATAAGCAATTAATTAGATAAAATTATTCTTATTAATTTTAATTTAAATCTAAAGAAATATTAATCTATTAATTTTGAATTATTTAATTAAAATCATTAGATTTAAAAGTTAATAAGTTAATTTCTAAACATTCTAATAATTTAAAATTTTTAATACAACTATTTAATTACAAATAATACTCTTCAGAAATTAAATTTTAAATTACTTATTTAGATATTAATAAAAAATAAAAAATATAAAATAAATAAATAAATAAATAAATTAAATAATTAAATAAATATATTATTAAATTAAATAATTTATATAATATTTTATTTTTTTTTTTTTCTTTTATTACATCAACCTTAGTTACAAATTTTTCAATTATTTTATATTTTATATACTTTCAATTAATACTCTGAATGAATCCTCTTTTATTCCACTTTTTGTATATATAATTATATTTATTTTCAAAATATATATATATTATTCAACCTTATATTTAATTATAAATTTTATAGCTTTTTTAAATTACTTATACTTTTTAAAAATATATTGATTTCAATTTGTCCAAAAGTTACTATATCTCTTTTTATATATAAATTATTTAATTTTTTATGTAAATTTTAATATATTAATACTTAAATTTAACATTTAAAGATTATAAATTTTTTAATTTATTTAAAGATTCTCCAAAGCTTTTTAAAAAATTATAATGAAAATTTTCTTTAATAAATCTTTTTAAAAAATTTCATATTAATAATTAATAATATTATTTATTAATAAATTAAAATTTTTATTAATAAATTATAATTAAAATTTATATTTATATTTATCAATAAAATTTTATTATTTTTATTATGATATGCTTTTATAATATTAACTATTTATTATATTTACTCAGAATTATAGCTTTCTATATTAATTTATAATGATTAAAGTTATTATAAATCTTATAAGCTTCTTATAATATAAAGTAAAGCAAACTAATTACTTTTATATAATGTTCTAAATTAATATTATTAAAAAAAATATTAAAAACTTATATTTAAAAATATTTTTACTTAAAATATAAATTTATTATCTTTAGATTTTTAAGAGTAGAAATAAAATTAGAAAGCTGTTAAGATGATTCATCATCTAAAATTTCATTTTGAAAAAATTATAAATCTAATTATTTCAATGTTTAGATATTTTAAATATTATTTAAATATTCTTAGAATTACAAATTAACGTTTTAATTATCTCTTTTTTTAAAATAATATTATTTTTTCATAATTTTTATTTTTATTTTTTATGTTATATTTTTAAAAAACTCAATAAAAAAAAATGCAATATCCATTTTTTTATTCATTTATTTTTTTCGATATTGAGTTTTTTAAAGAAACATAAATAAATAATTTTATATTTAATTAAAATATATTTTTTATATACATTAATTTAAGCTATAAGCAAAATAAGTTATTTATATACTATGTGTTTTATATAAGTTTATTAATATCACTATTATATATTTATGTTTGCCTATTAAATAAATATAGTTATATTTTATATTTATTATATATATTAATTTTACTAAATATTAATATAAAAGAATTCTATATTATAAACTTAAATAATTTCTTTTGATATAGACTCTATTGTTTCTGGAAATAAGCTATAATATAATATATAATTATAAATAACTATAAGTATATATATTAATAAACAATTTTTATTAAAAATTAAAAAGAATCAAAAAATTTTACATTCTTTATTTAAAATATAATTATTTATATATTTAAAAATATTACTTTGATTTAATAAAATTAATAATTAAATTTGTTCTGATATTTATTATTTTTATTTCTATTTATTAATTTTCTTCAATAATTAATGAACAATTATTTTAATTTTCTTCATATTATTATTCTATTTAAAATATTAAATCAATTTCATGAAAAATAATTTAGTTTTATTATAAAACATCAATTATTTACTAAATGATAAATAATTTTCCAAATTTAGTAATTATAATTTAAATTTTTTAATTTTGTATATATTTAATTTATATCATTTTCTAAAAATCAGGAAAAATTGCCTACAAAATTTATTAAATATCAATTTAAGAGTTTAAATAAATTGGATTATCAATATTTAAAGAAACATTTTTTTTTAATTCAATTTATTAGTTATCTAACTTTTTTGGTTGTATAGATTCTCTCATTTTAAAATCAGATTTAATTGAAGATTAGTTTGTGTTTAAAATTTAATCTTCTATCCTTGCTAATAATTCTGAATATTCAATATTTGTCTAATTTAATATAGAAACCCATTTATAATCTTAAAAGTTAATTAATTTTTATTTTATTTGAGAAAAACTATCTAAGAATTTGTTAATTTGAATATTAAATTCATCTTATTTTTTAAATCCTAACTAAAAAGAATTTAAACTATTAATAAATTCATTATAATTAAAATCAGATTATATATTTAATATTTCTTAATTAATAATAATTTATATTAGTTTCTCTTATATTTGAATTAATTTCGTTGTATGTTAATTGATTAGACTTTAAAAAAAATCTTCAATTTAATATATTTGTGATTTTTACTATGATTTACCTAGACTATTAATTAATTGATTAATATTGAATAAGTCTTAAATTTAAAAAATATTTTTTTAATGTAATGTATGTTAGTTATTATCGTACAAACATTTTTCACACAATAAATGGTTTTCAAGCTAACATTATATATCTAAACATATAAATTATTAAACAAAATTTTAATGATTAATACATATATTCATTTTAAAATATTTATATAAAAAAATAAATAAATAAATAAATAAATAAATAATTAAATAAATAAATAAATAAATAAATAAATAAATAAATAAAAAATTAATAAATAATATATTTTAGAATTATTAAATTTTTAAATTTTTTTTTTATAAATTATTATCTTACAAAATATTTTTTTTTTTTAGATATATATTTTTATTTTTAATATTTATATTTAATAAATTAATAATTTTAATATATTTATCAATATTATTTTAGTTTTTTATATATATATTTATTTTTTTATATCATTATTTATTTTAATTATTAATATAATTTATAAAAGAATATTTATATTTAATTTATTTTTATATTATATATATTTATATATTTAATTTAAATTTAATATTATTATATTAATAAATAATATATTATTTATATAATATATCTTAAAAAAAATATCTAATCTAATCTAATCTAATCTAATTTTTTTTTTTTTAAACATACAATTTATTATATTTTATTTATATTTTTTATTTATTTTTTAAAATTAAAATTTTTTTTTTTTATATTATATATATATTTTTATTAAATTTTATGAAATTTTAAGTTTAAATTTAATTTTTTTTTTATATTTATTTTTATTATATTAAATTTATAAAAATTTTTGTAAAATAAATATTTAAATAAATTTACAAATTTATTTATCTTTATAAATACAATATTTATAATTTACACATTTTTTTAAATAAAATGTAATTTCATTTTATACAATAAGTTATAATCTTATATAAGATATCGAATTGCATAAAAAAATTTATGATTTTTTTGCAAGATTAATTAGAATTTAAAATATTATAAAATTTTATTTTAGTATTTGTATAATTTACTTAACATTTAGATATTGATTATAAAATAATAAATATAATGCAATGAAAATAAATAAGTTAGTTTAGCATATATTGCATATATGTAAGAAATATTTCTCATTTATAATATATACTTTAATTAATATTAGTTTAAGTTATGGCTATTGAATTAACTATAAATCAACTTAAAAGCTATTAATTAAAATAATCAATAAGCAAATGTATTTATAAAATTATTAAAAATATGAAATTTATTGATTGAATATTATTAAATGTACATATTCAAATATAAAGATATAATGATGCAAGAGAATGAAATAAAATTAATATTAATTTATATTTTTATTTTTATTTATCTAAAAAAATAATTAAATATTAGTAAATATATTTTAAGTTTATATAATTTTGATTATTATAATAATATAGTAA
The DNA here is from genome assembly GCF_000220395.1 of Ichthyophthirius multifiliis. Lineage (NCBI taxonomy): Eukaryota > Ciliophora > Oligohymenophorea > Hymenostomatida > Ichthyophthirius > Ichthyophthirius multifiliis. The sequence goes on from NW_004086788.1 coordinate 176,733, forward strand.
TTTTGTAATTAATAATATTAAATAATAAATTAATAAGCTTTTATTATTAAATATTCTAACATAAATTAATAGTAAAATATATATGGCATTTTAATAATAAGATAATAAAATTTAAATAGAAAATCCTCATTAATAATTAGTTTATTTAATAAATCTAGAGATTACAAAGTTTTTAGCATGTAAGATACTTATAAAAATATATTTATTAACTTTAATTAAATATTATTTATTTATTTCTTGTATAATTTTGTTTTTAAATTGAATCAAAAAAAAATACCATTTGCATTTTATATTTATTTTCATCTTATTTTTATTGATAAAATTTTAAAAAAGTAAATTAAAGAAAGAAAATTAAAAATTAAGAGGAAATATTAATATAATTCAACAAAATAGAAATTTTAACTAAATGTATTTTTTTTATAAAAAATAATAATTAAATAAATAGCATTTTATTAAAACTTTAAATAATAATAAAATCTATTTACACAAAATGTTATACATATTTACTTTTTATTTTTATTTTTAAAATGTTCTTTAAAAAAAAGAAGATACAAGTACTCAAGAATAAACTAGAGATAGATATTTAATATAAAAATAATTAAATTACGCTGCTTAAATTAATCATTAGCTTAGAAATTTATAAAAATTAATTTAATTTTGACTAAGAAAATTTGAAAAGGTAAAATATGCTTCATATAAATAATTTCCAATTAAAGTTAATATATAATAAATATTATATTAAAAATAAAAAATTAATTAAATTAAAAGATGTAATAATTTCAAATTTATTCATTATTTTTTATTAAAAAATCAATAAAAAAAGAATCTTATCCGTTTTTTATCGTCTTTTTTTATTATTTATTGAATTAATTAATATGTTTAATAATTATGATTAAAATTTATTTATGTGAAAAGATATATATTCATTAAGTTCTTATTGCTTAAAATAGAAAAAGTTAAAATACAATTCTTAAATAGAAAAAGTTAAAATACAATTATTTAAAAAGATAATATAATAACTAAAATAATTAAAAAAAAAAAGTACTATTATATGTTATAAGCAAAACTGTAATTCAAATACATATACATATAAATTAATATTCTAAAAATTGCCATATAAAGCAAAATATTTTATAATAAAAAATATATATAAATATATTTTTATAAATATTTAAAAAATCATGCTAAATCATATTCTTCTTATGATTATTATTGATAATTTTTGATTGCATCTAATATTTTTATAATACCTTTACAAGCCTAAATTTTTAGCTCCTTTTCATATACTAATCCATCAGAACTATTTTAAGGCAAAACATGACCTCTTTTCGCTTTTAATTCTTTAATATTTTTTTTAATTAGAATTTCTCTTTATTTTTTCAATTCTTATCGCACTTTTTTCAAAGGTTTTTTGAATTCTACAAATATAGGATTTTCTTAATTAGATGATTTATTTTCTTGATTAAGAATTTTATAAAATATTGTGGAAACTGTATTTTTTTATTATAATTTTTCTTCATTTTCAGAATTATTAAGAGTTTTTGGATGTATAAAACTATCGTTATTTATATCTGATGTATCACGATTTAACTTTTCCTACTTTTACTATTTATTATTTTCTTCGTCGCTATTACTTTCTTCTTTAAAACGACGCATTAATTGCCTTACTTTTTTGTTCTATTTAGAAAGTATTTTATGCTTCATTTTTTTTTTGTCTGTATATATTTAGTTTTATTATTAATTTTTTTATTTTAGCTTTTTTATGATTACTATTTTAATTATAATTTTATTATGTATTTAGTTTTAAATATATAAAATAATAAAAAACATAAAAAAGTTATAAAAATGGGAGAAGTCTGCGGAAAAATTCAAAATTAATAAAAAGATATGGAAGAAATGAAACAAGCTATAAAATAATTAAAAATAATAATGGAAGTAAAATATTAACTCTATTTTTTAATAATTAATATATAATATAGTATTTTAAATTTAATTTATTTTTTCTATAAAAAATCATAAATTAATTATAAAAATACAGGAAACAAAGGGTGCTTAAGACATGCTTAAAACAAATTTAGAAGATGTAATTAAAACTACTAATGATATAAAATAGAAGTTCCATGAAGTATCCAATACAGTAGGAGACTTCTAAAAAAAAATAGATGAGGTAATTATAAACATTTTGAATTATATGTATTATATATAATTAAATATGTATTAACCATATATTTATAAATCTAATATTATTACTTTTCTTTTTTTTAAATAAAAAATAATAATTGTTTATTTTTAGGTTTAAGATAATATTTAAAAAACTATTTAAAATGCAGGTTCTAATGTTGTTAGTTAAGGATTAAAAAACTTTTTTTGAAAAATAAAGTTTTATATATCAATAAATAAAGCTTTTATAATAAATAAATATCTTAAAAACAATAAAATTTAATAAATATAATTAATAATAAATATTTAACTTATATTTTTTTTTTTTTTTTTTTTAAAGTTTAAGAGTCTATCTTTATCAAATTCTGCTTTTTATATTTATATTAAATAAATATATATTGTAAATTTTTGATTAAATATAAGTAAAATAATTGAATATTTGGCACGTAATTCAATCATTTTACAAATTTTAATTTTATATACTCGATAATACTTTTTTTATAATTTTAATTTATTAATTTCTGTGGTTTATAAATTCTAAGACTAAAATTTAAGTGGTGTTTTTAATTTTTTTTAAATTAAAACAATTAAATTTAATTTCCCAAAATTTTATTGTTTTCATTATGTTACAATATTTACAACATTTTTTTAAGGACTAAACAAAAAAAATTGAGAAAAACAATAGTTAAAATTTATATCATTAGAATTCCTAAATTACAATAATATTTTTTTCATATTAAGATAAGATTATATTATTAAATAAATTAATAATGATAATTACAAAATTTTATATAACTAAGTTTATTTTTTTTAATTTATTTTATAATTTTTTAAAATTATTTTATATAAAAGTATGCATTTTATTATTATTATACTTTCAACTTATTATAATAATTATAGATTCTTTTTTTTTTAATTTTTTTAAAAAAGATAGCATGATATATATAAAGGAGGATAATTACTTATCTATAAATATATATATATATATATATATATATATATATATATATATATATATATATATATATATATATATATATATATATATAATTTATTTTTTTATGAAATAAAAAAATTAATGTTTAATAAAAAGGAAAAAAAATAAGTATTTTTAAAATAAATAAAAATAATTATATATATTTACGCATTCATAATAATAAAAAAAATATGTAAAAATTAGTAAAAGATATATTAGCATTCACTGTAAAAACTGAATTAATTTAATGGTAATAGGCAGAAAATTAGATTTTATAACACTTTAATAACTTAAACCAAGAATAGTATGTTCAATTAGTTAATCATTTTGGAGTTAACTAGTAAGGTTCTAATGCACTATGGGATAAATTGGATAATGCTGCTCAGTATTTTGTTTAAGACTTATCATTAGATTAAAAAATACAACTTATTGAAGGATTTGGTGAAAATTCATTAAAAAGAGATCTTTCTAAATTTTTAGATTAGTATTTAGTTGATTAAATATATTAAATAGGTAAAGAATAAGTTAATTAATAGTTATAAAAAGACCCTTATTATATTTCCAATAAAGTTAAAGAAATTAACAATGGATTACCTTTAAAATATTAAATTAAGATTAACAGACCAGCAAATAATTAAGAATTTGGGGAAAAAAATGGGTTTTTATCGATTTTCAGACTTGTACCAACTTTAGTGAATGAAGAAAATTAACTTTACTATCCTTAGGATGAAGAAACATTATAAGCAGAAGAATAATTTTAAAAAGAAATGGAAGAAGAAGCTTTAAATATTAAGAAACATTTCCCAAATAGCAATTTTATTGATTTTCTTAGATAAAAATGAAAAAAAAAAAAAATTTGATGTTATTATAATTATATTTTTTATGAAGAACTATTCTTCTTCTTTTTTTTAAAAAAAAAAAAGAATAAAAATAAAAAATATTAAATAATAAATATAATAATTTGAATTATACTTATAAAAAGTGATATATTATAAATTATTTTTAATTAATTATTATAATATATATTAGTCGCTGCTTTTTTTTCTTCTAATTTTAAATGTATTATGTTAAAATATTTTTTCGATTAAAAGTAGATTTTATGTAAGCTATAATTATATTAAAGTAATGCATATTTTCTAAAAAAATATTAACTATAAAGAAACAAAGATAATATAAATTAATTTTTTAAAAAAAGAATTTTATTTTATCTCTATAAATTCTCATTTTTAAAAAATTAGATTTCAATATTGCTATTTTTTTTAATAATTTGATTATAAAATATATTCTATCGATTCTATTTATTAGTATTTTAGAATATTATAAAATCAGGTTTCTTTTCGATTTCTCTTAAAAATTAAAAAAATTTGATTAAGAAGGGGGAGCTATTTTTAATCTTTTTTTATTTAGAAGTATAAAAAAAAAATTAGTTTTTTATTAAAAAAAAATTGAATTTTTTTTATTCTGGAAAAGATTAATTAGACATTTAAAGATTAAATAATTTAATATTTTTTTTTTTGTAGAGGGTATTCCAATTTTAAATTTACTATAATCTCATCCATCACTAAATTTATTCTTTTTTTTTTATTTAAAAAGATGAATTTTACTTTAACAAAAATATTTTATTAATTAAAGTTTGATTAGAATGCTTTATTTTCATATTTTCATTATAATCTAATGTTCTCATACTTTCATATTATTTATTATATAATATATATTAATTATTATAAAATAGTAATGATTTTTTAAAATTAGCTGACATATTATTTTAATTACCTAAAACTTAATCAATATAATTTATTGTTTGTTTTCATATTTATTTTTTATCTAATTATCTTTTAAAAACTCAATCAACAAAAAAAAAGCAAGAAGAAATTATTAATGGTTTTTTTTTGATTGAGCCTTTATAAAAAATCAGAGAAAAAATAAAAATATGAATAATATAATTCGATTTCAATATTTTTTTATTTATCAACTTTAAAATGTTAGGCTTTTTAAGCAAAGTATCAGATAATAGATTCTAAAAAGTTCATAAAAATCTTTCATTTTTATTGTTAAATTATTATCTGTTGATATATATAATAAATTCTTAAACTTTATTACTTGTTTGCTAGCTTTTAAAATCCTAATTATTAATTCTAAAAACAATGTAATTAATTAAAAGCATTTTTTTATGTTTTTTAATTTAAATTTATGATGAAATATTATTTTAATATTTTTTGCTTATTTCTAAATAGAAGTTCTATTAAAAGTTCAATTATATATATTTTTTGTTCTTGAAGTTTAAGAAATTCCTCACTTTTTATAAACGTCTTTGTAATATACATAAATCATATTGTTAACATATTTCATATAAAAAAAACATAAAATAGATTTTTATAAAGTTTAATTAAATTTAATAGGCTATTTTTAATAAATTTAATAATATAATTATTTTTACATGCAGTTTAATATTAAAGATTATTTGATTAGTAATTTACTAATTTATTAGTCTAATTTTTGTTTATAAATAGTAATTTAAAGAGAAAACAAATTTTTGTTTGAATACAACAAATACAAAAAAATATATTTAATAAGAATCTTCTTAGTTTATATATGTTTTATATCTTTCTGATTAAATTTTATATTAAATATTAAAATTTATTATTATAAATGAAAATACTGTATTCTAAAAGAATTTTTCTACTTTCATTAAATTTTTTAAAATATATAACTAATTTGTTAAATTATTTAAAGAATAAATTAAATTAAAAATATTTTAATTCTTATTTAAAAGATTACTTGTTCTATATTATGTTTTAATTATAACTAATTCATATACTAATTGCATTATGATATAATTTTTAATTTATAAAAAAATAAAATTATATTTGTTTAATAATTTATAGTATTTTTTTTAATTTTATTCATTGTTCATTATTATTACTTATTACTATTTATAAGTTTTTTTTAAAAATTGAGTATTTTAATATTATCAAAATTTATTATATTTAATATGAAAATAAGTTTATGTTTATTAACTTTTATACAGAACTTATAAAATAATAAGCTTTTTATGAATTATTTATTTTTCATAATATATTTATAAAATAGATATCGATATTGATATTATATATATATATATATTTAAATTTAGTTTTTTTAACTTAATAATTTTTTTTTTTTTCATTTAAATAAAAACTCGCTTATTTAATAAACAATATCAGCCATAATAAATTTTTAAGAATTAACATATTTGTCAATATTGTCTTAAATTATTTTTTAGTTATTAATATAATTATCTTATTTTTATTGCATCTACACAAAATTAAAAAAATAAATTTAATCATTTTTACAAAATTAGAACCAATTTAAATATTGTAACATCTAAAAGTTTAAATGATTTTATCCATAAAGCTCTAAAAATTTAGACTTAATAAGATTAAATTAGGCCAAAAGCATAAAATATTCATCGTAATCATTCCTAGAAAACAAAAAATAATCTAAATAATTCTCATTTTTTAAATTTTCCTTATTTTAATATCTAATTAAAAAAAGACAATATAAGTAAGGCACCCAAAAAATTTCTTTTTATTATAATAAATCCATTTTTTTAGCCAAAAGAAGTACTTTAGAAGGATTTAATTAATCAGTTAAATAAATTTCAAATTTAGAAATAGAATTTCTATTAATTTTGTGGATAGGTCCAATTTCACTAACTAAAGCTCTAAACATACGATTATTATTAGAAAAATAATGTATTTTTTCTTAATTTTCAATAAGTTTTTATAAAATAGGTATTGATTAACTTTATTAAAGTATCCCTAATTAGATTTTCTTATAAGGAATTTTTTCTTGATTATATTTTTAAAGTAAAAATTTAAAATTCAATTCTTATAAAGTATTTGCTTTTAAATTATTGTCTTCATTTATTTAGACTATTTAGTCTTAACTATCATATTCCGATTCGTTTTCTAAACTTGTTTCAATTATTGGCTGGTTTAAACTGTTTTCAAAACTTTTTTGCGAGTTATTATTTTTTTAAGAAAGTTCATTTTAAACCGAATCTATTTGCTTTCTTTTTTTTTCAATTTTTTCGATTTTATCTTTGATTAATTCATAATTTTTTAATCTCACAATTTTATCAATTCCTTCTTTATAGTTTTTTTCATAATAGTCTTTAATAGAATCAATAAAAAACTCATTTTGAGAAATAGAAAATATGGGAACTTCAAACGGATTTTATTATTTGTTTTTTTAAGATATTTAGTAATTATTATTAAGCAATAAATTAAAGATAAAATCAATTTTTTAATTAATTTCTTATTATATAAAATCATTAAACTAAATCTTTAAAATTTTCATTAAAATATCACTTTTTTAATCCAAAAATTCTGAAAAAAATTCTTAATATTCTTAGACAGATTATAAAGAAAAAATAAATTATTTTGCATTTAAAAAAAAATTACAAAAATAATCAAAAAATCTTAGTTTTAATATATTGCTTTAAGAAAAAGCTTACTTTTTTTCAAAACTTAAATTGGTACAACATTTTAAAATTAGTTAAAATATTATTTAATTTAATTTGTTTTATATTATTTCTGCATTTAATTTTATTAATTATTACATTGCAATAATTCTATAATAATTTTTTTTTTCTATGTTATTTAATTTAAATGCTTCCAATTTTATACTTGATTAGTTTGAGATTATTTTTTCTAATAACTCGTGCAACTTTGCTCTAAAAAAATAATCTTTATCTCCTTCATTACTTATGTTTACATTATTTACAAATATTCTACCAGTTTAAGGTCTTCCCAAACTTGTTTAAGGCTTCCCTGAACTTGTTGAAGGTCTAGTAGATATTGCTCCTGGAGAATTTGGTCTAGTAAATACTTTTATTTTTTAATCAGGTGAAAAAATTTATTATTTTTTCTTTGCTTTTGGGTTGTATTTAAAAACTTTAATTGTATTATTTTTATGAATTTTATGGATTACTGGTGACAATTATTCTAAATTTTAGACTTGAAAATTATTTTGTTTATTATTTATTATTAAAACTTCATTTAGAAGATATTAATTTTAATATTTTTTAGGTATATTTTATTCATAAAATTTAGAAAATTAAATCAAAAATTAATCATCAGGACAAATTAAGGGATGTTTTTTAAATTAAAAGTTTTTTATTATGGAATTTTATTTTATTTTAATATATTCTTATTTTAATTTTTTTAAAAAATTATTTATTTTTTAATTTTTTAATTCTTTTTAAGGATTCATTTTTGAAATGTTAAGTATTTTTCTAAAAAAATATCTTGAATAATTAAAGTTTTAAATTCTATTTTGTTTTCTTTTTATTTTATTAATAAACTTTTCTTAAAAATTTTACTGTTACTTAAATAAAAAATTTTCTTTTAAAATTATTGAATTTTTAAAAGTGTCCTAAATATCAGTTTTTTAATTTTTGAAGTAACTAATACCATCTTCATTAGAAAATTAAGAAAAATCATCGGAAAAATCAAAAGATTCTTATTAACTTTAAAAACTACTAAAACTAGTTTTTTATTTTTATTTTTGTTTTTATATTATTTATTATTCTTCTTACTCATTTTTTTATTATTCTAATTATTTTTATTATTATTTTTTCTCTTCTTCTTCTTCAATTTTTTTTTTTATTATCATCCTTTCAGCTCTTTGATTACTATTATATTTTTTAAATATTTAAGTCAAAACTTAAGCTTTATTTTCTTATTATTTTATATTTTCAACAACAACTTTTTAGTTTATAGATTTATTTTGAGGAATTAAATTATTTTTTCTCTTATTAATAAATATATCTTTTAATTTAGTAAGGGATATTTTTTATCCATTAAATTTATACCTGCTTTATTTTTACAATATTATAGAGTTTTTCTTTTCTTTCTATATAAATTAATCCAAATTTTTTAAATTACTGAGATTATTCTTGCCTGTGGTATTAAAATTAGATGTATTGCCATCACTAAAATCTGTCTTTTTTATAAATTTCGAATATCTTTTTTCGTTTGAAGTAGATTCATTAATAATCAATCCTTTAGTATGTATTAAAGCATTTCTCTTTTTTTAATTGTTAAAAAGAGGTTTTAGTGATTTAGATACAAAATTTGTATTAACTTGTTTTTTTAATTTATTCTAATTATTATTTATAGAATTATTTTCTTATAAATTTTAAGGAAATTTATCTTAACTTTTTTTTTTTTAAATACTATCTAGTTTTTTTAATTTATCTTAATTATTATTTTAGTTTAAGTTTCCTTTATTATTTTCTATTACATCTTACACTATACTATAAATACTATACTTTTTTTCTTTTACTTGGTTTAATTCAGTTTTTAAATTTTTATTTATTAATTAGAAGTCTTTATCTGTTTAGTTATCTTCTTAAAAATTATTATATTATGTTTAATTTTGTTAATTATATTAATTATTGTCTCCTTAATTTTATAAATTCACATTTTTTTAAAAATCAAAATTATTTTCTTTTATATATATTGGTTTAAACGTATCATCAAATTCTTTGTCTTTATCATCTTATTCTTCTGATTCACTTTAAGATTAAAGACTAGAGATCTCATCATCGTCATCATCATCATCGTCATCATCTTCATCTTTATCATCATCTTTATCTACATTTTTATCTTCATCTTTAACTACATCTTTATCTTCATCTTCATCTTCATCTTCAGCTCTTCTTTAATCTTAAAGTAGTAATTCTTCTTTAATAAAATAGTCATATTCCTGTTTAGAAAATGTATTTTTTAAAAATTATTTATTAGATAATAAATATGATGAAGACTTTGTATAAAAAAACTCTTATTAACTTTTTTTTCTGTTCAAAACTTTTTTTAAAACCATTTAATAAGGCCACCAAAACAGAAGCTAATCTTTTATATCTTTAACAATTTTTTTATCACCTTTTAAATATTCATTTATATATTTAAGTTAATAAATGTCAATATTTTACTATTTTTTAAAAATAAAATTACTATAAAAATATAAAAGCTACCTATTAAATTAAGAAATTTCTATAACTTTCGTTAGGATTATCTAGAATGGTATCGAATTCATATAATTAATTTTATTTTTTATATTAGTATATATAATATTTAACAAAAGATTATGCTTCATTTTTTAATTTATCAAAAATATCTAATTAATTGTCTTAATTAATTCCAGAAATAAATTATCGAATATTTTCAATAACATTAGTTTTAAGTTTATACATTTATGATTCTAAATCAATAATTTATTAATAATAATCAATTATTTATCCTAAATCTTTTAAATAAGGAAAGACATCAGAAGTCAACTCTTATTCTTTACAATACCAATAATATTTATAAGAATCTATATTATATCTAAAAACCCATTAAAATTTCTCAATATTATCAACTTAAGTTTCATAATATTTTAAATACTCAATAACAATTGCTAATAAATGTATTTCTTCAGGAAGCTTTATATCAAGTTCATTACATATAACTATAAGATGATCATCAATTATATTTTCGCTTATTTTTTCCGTTTTATTTGAGTATGTTATTAGATTTATGTAGTTATCTTTTTCTTTTAAAAATATTTAGTCTTGAATTTTGTTCTTTGTTTTTTAGTTTAAGATATCTGAAATAATTATATTTATATCTAATATATATTCTTTTTCTAAATAATTTACAAAAGTCATTAAATGTTATGATTTATATTAATAATTTCTTTTTTTTATTAAAAAAATCATAATTATTAATATTTATTAATAATTTTTTTAAAGAAATAAATTATATGTACATTTTACATGTATTTTATTCTTCATTTTCATGATATGTATATATTAAACTATTAACTTTAGTTATTTTGCCTTCTCTTAAAAATTGGTATTGCTTATTAATTATTTTTTTTAAATATCCGTAGCATGGATGTAATTAAATTGCTAAATTATTTATAATATTTTTATATATTTTTTATTCGCCTTATAAAGTTATCCAATTAGGAGGTAATTCTATACAATTATAAACCCTTCCAAACCAATATAAATTTTCAAAATCATAAACTTTTAAAAGAACAATTGCTTCAGCAACTTAAAAAGGGTCTTCTTTTTTATTACACAATAAATTTTGAGAATTTTTATAAAGTTCTTCAATATCTTTTCCATATATATCCTTATATAAATAGAAAGTAAAATATTAAAGGGTATTTATATATAAAAATACTTCATAATAATAAATGTTTTCAATCAAAAGTTAACGTTTTTGTTATGTAGTTGCATTTTCATAGTAATTTATGTCATATTTTTAACGTTATATTTATTTTAAATGATTATATAATTTATTGTACCTTTTATTTATATAATATTTTATTTATAAATTTAATTACTTAAGTATAAATAATACTTTTCATTAGCAAGATCTTGAATAGTTAGCAATTCTAAATTTTTATTTTTTTTGAATGATTTCTATTTTTGCTTTCACTCATAGAAGATGATTTAGAATTTTTAGAAATGTTTGAAGAATTAGAATTTTTTTTTCCTTTTAATTTTTTTAAAAAGCTAGATTATTCACTTTCTTTGCTTTAAGAGTTTTCATCATTATTCTTTTTATCATCACTATTATTCTAAGTATTATTATTATCAACATTATTTTATAAAAGACTAATAGAAATTTTTTAATATTTTTAAAATTAACAAGTTTTTTCGATTTCTTTTTCACTTATAAATTAAATAAATTTGTTAAAAAAAGGATGTTTATCTTAAACTTTATAGTTGTTTTTATTATAATAAACAACTTTATTTTAAGGATCTGTTTCTTTATCATATTAACCTTCTAAAATTGTCAAAATCATCTATTGAAGAACTTCACAATTATTTTATATATCTTTTTCATTTAAACCTAATTATTATGCAATTTAATTTAATTCTTAGTAAGCTTTTTTTTTTTGCTGCAAAGACATTTCTTTAAATAGATCTTAATATCTCATTATATTTTATATTTTTAAAGGTATTTTATTGTATTTGGGATAAACTGATCTTAAAAAAATCAAATGCTTTTCTTGCATATACTATATTTTTTCTTCCTCATCATCTTAAGAACGCTTTTTAAGTATTTACTATAAATTTTTATCAAGATTATTGTTTTGTTTATTATTTAAAATATTGCTATTCTTTATTTATTGCATTCTTTCTACTTTATGCTAGTTAGATTATTTTCTTTAAACTAAAATACTATTTTATATTTGATTCATTTTTTAAATAGTAATTTAAAATTAATGTTTAATTCAATAAATATTGTAAAAATAAAATAAATTTGAATAAAAATATTAAATTTATATTATTAAATAATAAATGCTTATTTTATAATTTTATAACATAAATTATATATTTAACAATAATTTATAATAAGTGTTTATTAAAGTATTAAAAAAATTAAACTTGAATAACTAAGTTTCCTATAATTTTAAATAATTTATCTATGTCTGAATTAATTTTACTTAATTAAAAAGCAGCAATCAATTTTTTTAGTTTAGTATTTAAATCGAAATATTAATACTAAACTTTTAATTATATTAAATTACATATATAATTGTGATTCCTTAATTTTTGTACCAAATACAATCAAACTAATTTTTTGGCACTTAAAATAAATTTTTGGAAAACAAATACTTAACAAACTTTTTCATTAAGAAAAACGGTTTTAAAATTTTTAATTTTCTTTACTATTGATTGTTTCGGTATCAAAATGATAAAATTTAACTATTTATTTTTTTAAAATTGTTTAAATTTTTTTCAAAGTCTTACAATTTTTTTTCTTAAGTAATAAAAAAGTAAATATATATAATGTTTATAAACCACTCAGAATAAAATAAATTCAGGTCTAAAAAAATATAAATAAGATATAATATTTCTATATTTATTCGGTACAATTACCTTTTTGATTGATATATAAAAAAAAAGAATAATATTATTAATCGAAATAAATATTCTTATAAAACCTTTATAAATTAAAATTAAACATACATATATTTTTATTTTTTGGGAAAATAGCATTTTATCTTATTTTTCTCTAAAAGTTATGATAACTATTTTGTATTTATCTTTACTTATACCTAAATGTATTTTATGATAACTAAATATTATTTTTCTTTTAGAATTAAATTACTATTATTAAAATAAGAACAATTATGTCGATTTTATTTGCTATCGTAAAAATAGATATATTAATTTGAAATTTTCTTTATAATATTGACGAAATTAAAATTTAATATTATATTTGACAATCTGAAAAAACTATTGATATACATAAAAAAAATTCCAAATTTATTATTCATTAAAAATTAATATTTTCTTTTTAAAATTTTTATATACAATTTATCAAATAATTTTTAATATTTTAATTATTATTTATTCACCCCCTCGAAAAAAAAATCATACATAAATAGGTTTTCTTTTTACGGAATACTATTAATTTATTTATTTTGGGAAATTTTATATACTATTTTAATTTATAAAATTCTAAAATAATACAAAGCTATCTAATTAAAACAAAATAAATAATGATAATTAATACAAGTAAACTTAATTATGCAATAATTATAAATAATCAACTTTTTTTAAAAAATAAAATAAAATATTAAAATATATTTTATTCCATTTTAATAAACTCAATTTTTTTAAAAAAGTAAATTCAATATATTAATCTAAAAATACAATATTTATTTTATTTATTAATCATTTTTAAATTAATTAAAAAATTATAAATTCTAATTATGGTTTTTTTTGTAGAAAAAAATTAATTATTTTTCGTTTCTAAATTTTTGAAAATCTGATTTTTTTTGTTTCCTTTCATTTTTGTTTGAGTAAAATTAATCTTTTATTTTCATTTCAAAAAATTATTTTTGTATTTACTACTTACTGTTAATTAAAACATTAATTTTAAACATATCATTAATATATATTTTCTTTTACAATACAAATTAGTAAACTTTCTCCTTAAAAAATATATTCCCAAATGACTAATTTATATATAAATTTCAAAATTTTTAACAATTAAAAAAAAAAAAAATTCCCTTTTAAATACCTTATTAAAGAAGTTGAATTTTGGAAAAAATTATAATTTTTTTCCTGTATGCTCAAATGGAATATTGATAGTTACTTAATTTTTTAGTATCGAATTTAATACGAGAATTTATTATTATTAATTTTTAAATAAATATTTAATACAAAACCAAAAAATATATAAATTAATATTAAATTTGAGATCTATATAATAAAAAGGCAAAACATATAATTATTATATATTAATAATCTAAAAAATAGAGATAAATATATATCATTTTTAATTCTAATAAGCTTGAGTACTTACTAATATTTCATAAGGAATTTTTTAGAACCTAGCAGCTTCAGGGTTAAATTCAGGAGTTTCAATAAATTGAAGGAATAAATTACACAATCTAATCCTTAGCCCTTCTAAAGAATTTTCAGGCCTTCCCCTATTTAGCATATCAGCTTCTCTATCAATTAACTCAACAATTTCTCTAGTAATATTACATTCCCATTCTTTAACAGTCCATTTAGTATTTAATAATATATCTAATCTTTCATCAATAGTAATATTTTTTAACTTGAGTCCATTATATATATCCATTAGCTCTTTAGCTCTAATAGTGAAAGGTGTATGTACTTCAGTATATCTTCCATCACTTCTTAACCATTTTTTAGGATCACTCATTTGTTTAAGGAATTTGTTTATTTTTTCTCCCTTATTTTCTTTCGCAGCTATTATTTTTAATCTATCTATTGTTTATAATAAGTCTGTTTCTTTATCAAGTATTTGCTTTAAAAGAGTTTTTTTTTCTTATTCAGATATAGAAGTATTATCTTTTATTTTTTAAATTTCATTTGTCCTCCATAACTTTTGTTTGTTTGTTTTAAAATAAAAAATATATTAATAATTATATTTTTTAAAATAAAAAACTTCTAATTCTTCATATAAAATGTTAAAATCATCTTTTGTTCTAGGATGTGTCCTTCTTTCTATTTCTTTTTTGTGTTTTGCCTCTTCTTTTCTTCTATATTCTTCTTCCTTTTATAATTGTTCTCTTCTTTTTTCTTCTTTCAATTTTTTTAGTTTGTTTGTTCTTCTACGAGCTCTCCATCCTCTAACTTTTCTTTATATATAAAGAGCTGCCTCTTCTCTTCTTTCTTCCCACATATTTGAATGAAAATATGCTTATGCTTCTTTTTCTTAATCTTTTCTTTAACATATATATATTCCCTCTCTTTCCATTTAAGTACCCATTTCACGTGACATTTTCGAAGATTTAGTTGAGTATTCATATGTTTGAGACTATTTATGGTTTAAATATATATTTTTTATTTATTTATTATTTACTTCTCTGTGATATTTCAATTTATGTTCTCTATATTTTTAATCTGTTTAAGCAAACGCATGATGATATTATAAACCCGTTTTTATGCTTTTAAATCCCCCTAAAAAAGCCTTAGATCTTAATGGTAAATACACTTGTATTTTTACTTCATAAGATTTTATTACTTCACCTTTTTCATCTTTTTGAACAACTTTTGATACTACTTATTTATATTGCCCATTTTTAGGTATATGCTATATGGTTAACTATATTTTAAAAATGAGTTTTAAATATTAATTTTTGTATATTCTTTATAAATTTTATTTATTTATATATTTTTGAAATGCATTTGATTTAATATATTTTACATCTTCGCCTTCCATATTATTTTCTTTATTTAATTATTTATTTGTATTTTATTTTATTATTATTTTTGAAACTCTTGAATTTTTTATATTATTTATTTAATTATTTGATAAAATAAATGTAAAAATTCAATTAACATAATATATAAAAATAGATGATAAAAAATAAAAATATTCTTAATATTATATAAATAAGAAATATATACAAACTTATTAAAAAAAAATTAATAGGTTATGCTAATATAAAAATTTGAGGAAAGAAAATAAGTTTGAAAGAAAAAAAAATTATATTAATTATAAATCGAAATTTATATAATTAAATAACAATAAATTTTATATTTATATAAAATAAAAATAAATATAATTATTACAATAAAAATAATTTTTTTAATTATTATATATTTTCTTTATATAAAAAGTTATAAACTAGAAAGTTTATTATCTTAAACTTTTATGTTTATTTTACAAAAAAATTATCTATTATATTAACATAATTACAAGGAAAATGCAAAATAATATTATTTATAAAATCAACTTAAAACTTAGTTATTAAATTACACTTTTTTATTTCAACTTTCCCATTTATATTATTTTTTTCTGATTTTTCGCATATTATTAATTCAAATTATACTTTTCTATTTCCAGTTTTCAATTTCATACATTATCTTTATTAAATATTTCTTAATAATTATTTGTATTTTATAATAAATTTGAAATTTCAAAAAAATTTTAAAAGTATAAAGTATAATTTTTTTTTTATAAAAGCTAATAAAAATATTAATATCTATATAAAATAAAATAAGTTTAAAGACTTTTTTTTATATAGAATTAAATTTATCAATAATTATTTGAAAAAATTTTAATTTATAAAATTAAATATTTGTTTAGTTTAAAATTATAATCAATTTTTTTTTTTTCTTTAAATTAGTTTTATTTTCATAAATCTACTACTATATATAATAGTTTTCACCGAAAATTAATTTTTTTAAAATAATAGAAATTTTATATTTTCATATATTGTTATTAAAATAATTTGTATTTATAATAATGAATATTATTGCGATAATTTATATTTCATATCACTTGCATTGAATTATAATTTCTGTTTGTAATCTTTCTTTATATAAGATTATATTAATTAATATGATATATTAAATTCATTATTATTTATCTAAGAATCTAAACTAATAAACGAATTTTTTATTTTATATCAAATATAAAATCATAAATATGATAACTAAAAAATATATAATAATTAATTATATTTAAATATATAAAATAAAATAAAAATAATTATTTTTTAAAAATATATTTAACAATAAAAGATTGCATTTATATGAAACTTTATAACCGAATTTACACAAAGAAATAAACAAATATATTTTTTTTTATTAAAACTTTTAAACAAAAAAAGTCGAATATCTATCTACATTAGTTGCCATTCAAAAAAATCAATTCATAACCATAAAAAAATAATTTTTAAATTTAAACAGAAAATAAATATAAATTATCATTTTTTGTAAATCAAATAAAAATTTAAAAAAAATCCCTTGAATTTTAATTAATTATCAGATTTTAAAATTTTAGTAGCAATTTTAATCAAATGAAAATTAACTTATTATATTTAAAGTTTAGTTTATTTACTTAAAATTATTTATTTATATAATACATATTATGTTTTATTATATATAATCTATATAATTATTTTTACAAAAAAATTAAATAAATTCTAGAAATAATTTTAAAATTGAATAACTAATTAAGATATTAATATTTTATTCAAAATAAAATAAAATTTATTTAGAACTATGTATTTAAAATAATGATTTTTTTTGAATAATAAGTTAAAAAAATAATAATATATAGTATAATTATAAACAATATTTATAAAACAACTAATAATAATTTATTTTCTATTAAAACAATTTTATGCCTTAATAATAGATTTCCCTCCCTAGTGTAATCTTTCGAGGAAAAAAAAAACCAATAATTTCTGTTTTATATATGATAACAATCACAAAATTTATTGTATAAGATATTTTAGTATTTTAATTGCAAAAATATTTTTATATATTAATATTTTAATTTATATTAGATTTTTTACTTAATTAAAAATTTTAAGTTATGATTATTGATACAATTAATGATAGATACTTTGCATTTTAATAAAAGCATACCTTATGGAGATACTGTTACACTTCTTTTATAGCTCATTCTATATCTAGAACTATATTTGCACCTTTAGAAAGGGTAAAAATATTAATGTAATCATAAAACAGTATTATTAATGATTAATTAAGATATTAATCTACATCAGAAGCATTTTAGAGTATCTTTTAATAATTTTTAATAAAAAAATTTATATAATTATATTTATTATTTAAAAATTAGGAATTTATAAAGAATAGGGTTTAGCTTCTTTTTGGAGAGGAAACTTAACAAATATCTATAGAGTAATTCCTTAAAATTTTTTAAAATTCGCAGCATACAACCATTTTAAAGATGTTTTTTTATCTTAAAAAGATAAATAATACTATGTAAATTTTACGTAAAAAAGAAATAAAGCTTAACTTAACTAACATTTATTACTTCCATTAAAATTATATTTTTTTATTAAATATTTTTTTTTAAATATAAAAAGGGATATGATTTATTATTGAGGAATTTATTACTGGGTGTTTGCTCTGTATTTTTTATTTAATTAGCTATATATCCTTTTGAAACAGTAAGGATGAGATAAATCTGTGATTAAAAAAAATATTTTTACCCTAATTAATTTAATGGATTTTCTCAATGTTTATATAAAATATTTAAAAAGGGAGGAATATAATAACTTTATAAAGGATTTTTTATAACAAATATATGTATTATGCCTTACCTTGTAATTGCTTACACTTTACAAGACTTAATTAAATCTCAATATCCAACTAATACTTAAAAATTTGAAGTTAACACTTTTATTTATTATTTTGGAGTAGCAGGAGTTTCCGCACTTATTTCTTCTTTAATTACGTATCCTTTTGATACAATTAAGTTTTTTTACTTTATTTTATTTTTAATTAATATATAAAAATAGGAGAAGAAATATGATGAGTGGAATTGCAGGATTTGAAAAATAATATAAAGGTCTTTTTAATTGTATAAATATAATTTATTAAAGGGAGGGTATGAAAGGATTTTACGGAGGTTTTACAGCTAATTTATTTAAAATTGTTCCTTGTCTATATCTTCAATTTTCAATCTATGATAACAGTAGAATATTATGTTTTGAATGATATATTTTTTTGTGATTATGTTACATATATATTTTTATGAATGTTATTTATATCAATTTAAAATATATAAAATAATATATATAAAAATAAAAAATAATATATAAAAATACTACAATTTTAATAATTATTTATTAGCTTATTTTTTTCTCTACTTTACTAAGGCTCGAAAAAAAATTTAATGAATTTTTAAAAAACAAATTACAGAAAAAATAAAAAATATTATCGATAAGTAATATAATAATATAATTAAACACAAAGTATGAATGTGTAAAATACTAAAAAAAAAATTAATTGTTTGAGTAAATTAATCATTACCATTTATTTAATTTAACATAATTTAGAAAAAGTTATTTCTTTACTTTAATTAAGAGGTCTACTCTAATCAAAGTAAAGTTTTGAATACATTAGATTAGAAAGGTAATAAATGGTTTTATCATTAAATTGCTAATGTTAGATAGAAAAAGGTATAG